>NC_139345.1:20114189-20356689 GCF_055883805.1 Amblyomma maculatum | reverse complement strand
AACGATTGAAAAAGTAATCAAAATGTTCTAAGGAACTTCACGTCCCGCATCGATGTGTACAAAAACGCTTTCTCCGTGCAAACATATTGCTGGCTTGCAGACTCAAATTCTTAATTTGTAAAGGAGAAACCTGCCCATATATACACCCGCAATACTGGATCAATTAATCTTTGTGGCCTAAAGGCTAAATGCGGTTCCCTTCTCAATGCTATACTGCACACGAGACAAAGCGCAGTGTTTAACTGACTGTTCTTACATCTAATTCGGAATTTTCGCCTTTAGAAATCACTACGGACGAACATCCTTCTAAAAGAGATGGATAAGGCGGTCCTTTATAGCAGCCACCTTCATCTTAAATAAAGTGGTAAAAAGGATTCATATTCGTAAGAGTGCAGAAAATACTATTTACTTAGATACACTGACAATAATGGCTGCCAAAATACTTCTTTTATTCTACGTATCATAGCATTCACAACATGATGCACCTTGTTCGAGAACCTCTTATGTGTTCGGTGTTCTGCGAACGTATACAGTTTGCACCTGTTTATTGAGACTTTTCTCGTTAGGGTGCTGTGCAGGCGCACCAAGACTCTGGAAAGAGACTTGCAGCGTGCAGCAGACGCTCTCGTACAATTTGAAGGGCTGAGGTTTGCATCATTACGTTAAGGTACTTGGTGAAGGGTATTCTGACAAAGATGATGATGACTGAATTTGAATGCTATGAAATACACTTAATGTTGCCAACGTGCGAATCTTCGCGTTAGCAACATTACGTCCTTGGAGAACCAAATATAAAGATTGCAGCACGTTTTGCAGGAGTATTCTCGCACGGCACAACGACGGTTCAATCAATTGCATTGTGTGAGCTTCGCAGTTGCATTTAGAGTGCAAAGAATGCAGCGTACTGTGAGGCCACTCACTTCTTCAACATAAAGATGACGATATTAGAGCCAATAAATTTATTATGCGCCGCTGCATATTCTTTAATATCTTCTACTAAAAAGAAGCTCTCTTACTCTCCCATGCTTGATGCTTCTGCCGGAAACCCGCTGCCAAGGTATCGGAGTGCGCTATGCCATAGCTCTCTCCGGCGCATTTCGATATTGTTCACAGCGCCCTGTTCGCGCCCTCTGCATGATTTCCCGTGGTTCATTAACTGTAACATTTAACGGTCGCAACAAATCCTGATTGCCATTTCAGGCGCCCTGATGCAAGCGGAAGAGTCAGTAGATGTAAAAATACGCGAAGGAAAAAGCGCCTGTTAAGCGGAGTATACATATAATGGGTTGCAGAACTGCTTTGGCGGCTTTCACACAACCCTATAATTCGCGAAGTCAGAGAAGTAGACCGCAGAAACATGAATTCAGAAAAATAAGTGGCATCATTAGTGCCGTTCTAAGTCTATTATCTAGTTCGCTATATTTTATTCGTTTGTTTGCTCGTTTGCTTGTTTTTGTTTGTTATTTGTGCATAAATCTGTTTTCCTATTCATGTTTGTTTGTTTGTTTGTTTGTTTGTTTGTTTGTTTGTTTGTTTGTTTGTTTGTTTGTTTGTTTGTTTGTTTGTTTGTTCGTTTGCTTGTTTGTTTGTTTGTTTGTTTGTTTGTTTGTCTCTTTGTTTGTTTGTTTGTTTGTTTGTTTGTTTGTTTGTTTGTTTGTTTGTTTGTTTGTTTTGTTTGTTTGTTTTGTTTGTTTGTTTGTTTGTTTGTTTGTTTGTTTGTTTGTTTGTTTGTTTGTTTGTTTGTTTGTTTGTTTGTTTGTTTGCTTGTTTGTTTGTTTGTTTGTTTGTTTGCTTGTTTGTTTGTTTGTTTGTTTGTTTGTTTGTTTGTTTGTTTGTTTGTTTGTTTGCTTGCTTGCTTGCTTGCTTGCTTGTTTGTTTGTTAACTTATTTATTCTCTCTCCACTATTTTTAAAATAGCTACCTTAACCTCGTTGGTTAGCCTGCCTGATCTGCCATGCGAAGACGAAACAGAAGACCATTGCGACACGGCAGATACAGAGTCGCTTCCATAAATAAGCGGCCAGACTGGCTCCGTCAAAAGAAGGCCGCGAGGTGCGACACTTCGCACAGAGCGACATCGGAAGCAGTAGATGATCGCCAGATGAAAGTCTGAACGCGGCAAGTGAATTCCCAAGCTTCAAAACCGGTACAAGGAGTCTCAAACAAGGCACGAAAGAAAAAATCTGTTCCCCGACATCTTCTGGGAAAAGCGAAAAGCGTTCCAACTATTCCCTTCTGAGAAAGGAGGGAGAAAAAAATGGGTTTAAAAGGATGTGTGTTTGTGGGCGTGCGGGGGGGGGGGGGGGGGGAGCTGCAACGAACAAGAAATTTGGCGAAAGAATTTCACAACCATGTCGTTAATAGAAATACGTATTGTTTTAATATCTATTTCTCCCGGCATCTTTTTATTTTCGTCGATCTGTGCCCACATCGTCTCAGGCTTCCACTTCAAGTGCGCTCAATCCGTTCTCAGAGTCACTGCAGCACCGAAGGGCAGTGCCTCCAGGATTTGTTTTCGAACGCTTTCATATTGCTCTTATCTTTTGAACGATATTTCAGCTTTTCAAGTTTTGTGCTTCGTTTACACTTTTGTTTGCAGCGCTACAGCAAAAGTCGCAACTTCTAGGCTTTCCACGATCGATGAGGGAGGAAAGCAGGGGGGGGGGGGGGGGGGGGGGAACGAGAAATGGACGGCTGAGTTTCATCCGAGTAGATTTGCCGGGCATTGATGTGGACGGCCGAGAAATCGAACCTTAAGCGTCACTGGCGCCTGAGATGTCCCCGCGGAAAAAACCCTGTCCGAACCCGAAATGGATTTCGAATAAAGAACAATGGTAACGCCTTCACAAGTCTCCGGCACACTCTGCCACATACTCTCTCAGTCGTCCCTTGGAGTGCGCTCTTCAATTTATGAACTATGCATTCAGGTCGTCAACCCCGCTTCGCTTGCTCTCCGTACTGAGAAGAGAAACCTTTTACGAATCTGTAAACTTCTCTGGCGTCTTTTATTGCTGGTCCAGTGATTTAAAAGATGCAAAACATAAAGTCGACCAATGGAGTGAAGATTCTTGCGAGTACAAAGAAAACACTAAATAAGATGGATCAGAGAACCCAAGGGAAAAATTGAAGATCTTTTTTCTGTAAAAAAAAAAAAAAAAAAAAAAAAATGTAATTATACCAGTGAAATAGGAGGTGATAGAAGCATTGCACTGAAGCGACGCACGAGACTTCTAATTCAGTTCTTTCAAGTCTATCTTGTAGAAATGCTGATGAGTAATGCAATCCTACTGCTTATTTTACGCAGTGAGCACTTACGTCTTTCACTTTGAACACTTTTCTGCGGAAGACCTGCGAGTAATAACGAGCCCACAGCAACAGCAAAGTGATCGCTAACCAGTCCTCGGTTATGTACTTATTTTTATTAATCAAAAATATTTTGCCTTCACTATCGGCAACGTGCTTTCTTACGACCACGCAATCTCTCAATGCGTTGTCCAATAAGTGTAAAGAAGACGCGCAGCTTCTAGCTCTCTGTACTTCAGCGTATTGTATAAGTATGCGAATAATTAGGGAACTTATAACAGCGACGCAGTTGCGGGTCATTATTGTGAATACACTGATTTAAATGCAGGAATAATGACTACCAATGAGGCCTGCGCTTTATGCATGCCGCGTTATCTTTACTTTTATATGAAGGCTTCCTTCATTCCAGTTTTAATCCTGTCTTTCCTTTTTTTCTTTATTTCCAATGTAGTAAGCATCCTTCTTCCCGGTTTCAGGACGTGTTATTTTTAATCGGCGGAGGCCTAATTCTGCGCGTAGCTATGCCCTTTTGTTCATAAACGCCTCTATGCAAATCAAGTCATATGCGCGTCGTTGCGAACCAAGAAGCATGCGGAAATTTTTCACCCTAATTACCGCTTCCAATGCCAATCCTCAGTCGTGCACTCCGTCTTTCGCTTCTGCCCGATTGCGTGTTCTGTAGATAGAAAAGGGTAAAGCAAGCAAACACTGTAGAATAAACTGAGAGGAAAGTTCAAACCTTCCTTCAAGTCTTCTTACTCTTTCTTCCTTCATTACTATTCGATCTTTTTGCTGATGTATTCGTAAGATTATTACGATCTACAATGTCACTATTTAAACAATGTTCGTAATTATCTGCAGTGTTGCAAATTGTACGTACTTATCCGTGCGTGCAAAGTTTCTCAAATGTCAGGAGCTGATTTCAAGCTCTAATTCTTCTTTCCAGTTATTCTGGCCTTCCTTCCTTAAAGTATTTTCTCACACACCTTCGTTCACAAACTTTTAGCCTCCAATTGTTTTCGTCTTGGCGAAACAAAATTGTTTTTACTACCTGCAATCCTTTTCTTTTCTGCGAGAACAGCCCAAAGAAAATCCTGAAGCCGTGCATGGAGCCCTTGTTCAGGCTCCGCGTTCCAAGCAGTGGACGCAGGGGCGACCCTAACTTCATCTTCATTACAAACCAGAGTTATTGCAGTTTGACGAAGGATTAGCAGCAGGCACGAAGAGAAACATCGGCGTTATTAAAACGCCTTTATTTTCCTCCTGTGAAAAAAAATCGAGTAATTGCAGTTTTATGAAGAATACTAACATCGGGCATGAAGCGTGCCATCGGCTTTATTGACACGCGTTTATTCTTCCCCAGAGGAGCAAAAAGTTTACATGTGGAAAAGAAGCGAAAAAGGAAGGGTTGTAGTTGGAGTATGATCCCTTATAACCAAGCTAAAATCTTAGTTAGAGCCCCGCTTCCTTTCCCAACGAATGATGAAATTCTCGTCTGCGCAGGCATGATATCATCGATCTGGCTATAAAAAGGTCTTCAAAGAGGGTGTGGGTTTGCGAAACCGAGGTGTGCTTGTGTTTGTCTTCTGCTTATGTCTTTATGCCTTCCACCTTCTGCATGAATTTCAGTTTGTATAGTTTTGCTTAGTACCGAAATTTCCGCACTGCGAAAAAAGCCGTGGTTGTTAGGAAGCTGAAGTGACTCTGAACAGACTAGACAAAATTTATCCATATAAAAAGAGCAAACATATCCTCTGAAAACGAAAGTTTTTCCTCTTTATTGGACGAAAAGGAAACGAATAGGATTTTCCACGCTAAACAGTATATCAGGGTACATCAACATGCCAGCTGCTGAATATGTCATGAGCGTTGATGTGTGATACCAATATTATTTTGGCTTTTCCCTCAAATAATCTTATTTCGACTTCGCACGTGGCTTGTTTTATTTGCGACTTTTAAGACCATTTGCATAAGCGTAGCCGGACCCAGAAGTTTTTATTTAGACCTGACTTTGCTATATTCAGTGTATTTGGACGACGCATCTCAGATGGTTTCAGTGCTATTGGATCGGAAGAAGGTAAGAAAAGAAATAGAAAGAAGCAGATGATGTGTCAGACTTGCCACTACGCCAGAACCATCGCGCGACCTGACAAGAATAAGGGAAGCGGATGGATGCACCGCGCATGTGCACAAGCTGTAGTTACTGCTGGCTGACGAAGATGCTTTCGTCCGCAGCCATGACACGCAGTGTAAAATTCATAGTCGCCGCAGAGGAACCCCTGCTACGTGCCAGCAATAAAGAAAAGAAAAGTTACAAAATATCTTTATTCCTACCTGAACACGCTGTCGTGAGTAAAGGTAAGAGACCTCATTCTCTACGTCCAGAACCACTGCACGCGGGCGCCCCGTGACAATGCACTCCTGGTGTCGAAACGGCAAACTAGGAAGGCATCGCCAGATAGCAACCTCATCCAGAATGGTGCGGACCGGAACATAAAATGACCGTCTCCGCCAAAACAATCCTGTTTCCCAACTTGTTGTAAATACTTATGCAGGAATAGTGAGCTGGAATAAAAACTACGATCATTATACATACCGTATCCTGCTGACTAATCATAATGCGCGGTTGAGTTGATATGAGGGCTAAGAATGCTCGAAGCATTAAGAATTCACGCAATGCGCAAAACAGACAAATTGTTCGCAATAACTTCTTCCCGACCTCACGGTATTTGTAAGAGCTCACCCTACGAAAGTTGACGCAGCTGTACCCAAGCTCAGCAGGAAACGACACTGCTTCTTGCGCTCGGGAGGACACACCATATGACCTCTATTTAGTGGTACGTGAAGTACAAAGAGCGAAACTAACGATTAAAAGCCTGGTATACACAAGACTCCGTCGATAATGAGGCAGCCGTGTTGGCGCACTGTGTCCAATCTAGCACGTGGAATCCGCACCAATATTGCTCTAAGTACCGAGACAACAGAGAAGGGCCCTTAACCTTACGTTGACCAGCGAGCTAGGGGGAAAAAAAGATTAGGCGCTAAGGCTCCTTTATTCGAAACTAAAGTCAAAGCCTCGTAAGATATATTTAAGCCGGTATAAGCCCGCTCTGGCAAGAGAGATTAGAATGGCCTAGCAAAATACCAACCAACGGGCCCGAAGGTGTTTTCACGTGGCTGCGCATTTTAATTAAGCAAGCACACTCTTTTCTACTGTTCCGGTCTAATGCATCTAAGTACGTTAGCCTTTGTTTAGCATTAATGACTTGCCTGTTAGCATTAATGACTTGCAGGCAGATGTTTATTAAGGCGTTCGTAAGGATGACTGGTCGATTTCTTAGTCCAAGAATTCATTAACTTCTATTGTCAATCAGGCCCTGTAGACCAGCCGTACAGAGGATCTCATGGTCATCGATCGTTGAACAGTGCAGCCTACAAGTTCTTAGTCGTTGGGCTTGTTTCGCGCGGAACCATAAGGAGCCCGTTGACGCTGTCGCATTCGGCTAGAACTTGATGTTTTGTGTCTTGGTGGTAGCAGTCACGGTATATGTGGTTACATGAGGTGATGATTACGAATGACACGTGATACACCGCAGTTGAGGGTCTTTTCATGCCACGCGGCCGCAGCATCAGCAACAGGAGCTAAACGGCTGAAACGTATTTTATGTTTCCCACAGGAATCGACGATCATAGTATACCACTATTCCTAGCTACATCGGAGACATTATCATCTGCCTCAATGGTCAGTTTCCATTATCATCGCTGAGGGAATAGCCATGTGCCAAATCTATGTTAACAAACTTCCCCTCCAGGTTGGGGTGGGGTGGGGTGGGGTGGGGTGGGGTGGGGTGTTGTCGGGGCCCTCTTATTTATCTGCATATATTTTTTATTCGAGCACTCATCATTGTTATTCCGGCTTTGGATACATACAACCGAGAAACAAGTGAACTGTTCTCTCAGTCCCCCTCCTTCCCTCCTGATCGCTTGGTGGCCGCCTTCTTGCGTACGTTCGGGTGGCCGCTTTGGGGACCGATCTGAAATCGTCGGGCAGGGAGCTGTAGCGAAACTGAATTATCAGCTAAACAATGCTGAATTGTCGGTTCCGTGTCTTTCTTTTACCGTTTCTCAAACAACTCTTTCTGCTTTGCACGTCAGGCTGAAACCTAACCAAGGCTGAAGCTGGAATGAAAACGAGTGGCAGGCGCAGTTACGTCTGTGGGTTTATTCTGCTTTGAATGGGATGCGCCGTTAAGTGCAGCGCCGTGATGGCCCTTCACACAAGTCCCACTGCTGTGGCCCAGTGGCATATAGCTCCTCGATGGAGGCGAAATGTGAAAACGCCTGTGTTCTGTGCGAGTCAAGCGCGCTTTCAGGAACCCCAACTGGTCCAACTAGTCTGTAGCGCTTCATTACTGCGCCTCTCAAAACCCAAGTGGAGCTTCCGGTTGTTAAATCCCGCATCCCGTACCGTAAAAGGATTTCTTTGCTGACCAGCCAATTTGTTGTTTGAAATTGATAAACATTTTATTCGTACACAAATCCGCATACTCAATGCGGAAGGCTCGACTTTCTATAGCACACATTCAGAACACAGCTGACATAGAATTGCTGATGATAAGCACAATGCGGCATATAATAAGTTTGCGTTTGGCGCTAACAACAATTATAAAAATATAAATGTAATGACTCAATTATGTTCTAGCTCTAGAGTTATTATACAGCTCAGGAATGCAGCGGGCCATGTCTCACAACGGAGGCTCTCCAGCCAATAGCGTCGACCGAGATTGTCATGACGCTGCTGTTGATGTCATTTTAACGACCGCGTCTGCTATTCACTTGTGATTTCACTGCGGCGTCATGAGAGTCGATCGAAGCTGGCAGCATTCTTGAGCTGTATCTGACTATAGAGAATTTATTAGGTTCAATAAGTTAGGGCTCAAGACTTGAGATGCATATATTTATATATTAAATGATTTTTATGCAAGCAATTTTAAGTCCAGCGAAGCGTGGCTACGAGCTTCTAAAAGAAACCAACGTTTAGTGCAAAAAAAGGTGGATAGAAAGACCATTGCTAACGTGAACCCTGCCTGCTATAGCAGGGAAAGGCAGAGATTAATGGAGGGATAACGATGTCACACGAAGCTTATCTTAGTCGAAACTAAGCGTTGACGTTTTTTTTTTTCTGTGTTTTTAATACAAAACCACGGCTGTACGAATAAACTGCAATAGAAATATAGATACGTGTCAAGAGAGAGTGTGTGCGTATGTTCGAAATGGTTATGCACGTTTGTCCATCATAGAACATCAAGATGCATTTGTCCGGTACGCAATACATTGACTTCACAAAATATTTCTTACCTCTGCTGCAGGCATGTTCATCAATATTCTGCAAGATACATGCGTACGCATAGGGAGGAGAAGCGATGGTGAATCCAAAATTGTGGTGACTCCTATCGCTTATAGAGGATCACGGGGAAAGCGGGACACCAGTGAGCATGTGCAGGACGTTGACGCCGAAACAGCACATGGTATGGTTAGGTGCGCCGTCCCTTTTCCAAAGCTGCCTAATAGCGCCTTTCCGCTGGACGTAAGCCAAGAACGGACGCACACTGCTCTCGAAAAGGTCGACCAGAATGTCTCTATATGACCATCTATCTGTGCCTCTTCCGGAGGCTGAAATAGGCATGGTGGAATGAAACTACAAGCTTTATACAAGAGTTTTTTTCTTAATGATAGAAACCGTACACTGTGCTGTAAACGCCGTACTGGCAATTATTGCCCTATTTCATAGGCAGGTAATAACTGAATCTGCTCTTTGCCACGAGGTAGACTCACACACACGTTGTCCAGCGGACGCTGCGCAGGCACTGTATGGTAATAAATTCGTCGGTGCGAGCGGCAATAAACGCTTTTCTGTCCCAGTGCGTCTGGGCGTAATTTGTTTCTCTGTTTAATAGTATATCTCTGTTTTAAGTTTTGTTATTGCATGCACACACAGACATAACTAATGTAAAAGCGAGCCCGTACTGACCCCTCAAGCATAATTTTTATTCAGACATGTGACTAAATATGTGGCACTATGGGGATTTTTGATGTATAGTGAGGGAAAGCAGCGTATAAAATATAAAAAAGAACCTACGCTTCACAATAGTACTTAACTTTAGCTTTTCATTTCACAACAGGGATGGCACTCATCAAGAGTAGCATGATGGGCTCATTGTCAGGCAAACATATCCCGCTTTCACTGAAGCGCCCCCCCCCCCCCCCTCCCTCCTCTCTCTCTCCACCATGGTGTTCCTACTTTCACCAAACTAGGCCACCTCATTTCACTACTACGTCGCAGTTATCATATACTAGCAATCTTCAGTGCCGTTTCAAAGCGGAATCTTATTTCTGCTGTTCATGTAATTCCTGCAATGGCAGTGCAGCAAAATTGTTTGCGCAGAAATGCACGCACACACACGCACAAACACACACAGAGCACACAGACACACATTATTGTCGTAAATGCAACGGAGATGTATTTCGCCTATACAGGAGACCTCCATGCCACTGAGTGTCTTTTTCTATCTGTAAATTTCCGTCGTTTGCCAGAAAACGCTAGAAAATTAACGTTTCATACTATTTATTGCAGCGCTCAGCAAGGCTCGTCTACTTTTAGTAGACGCGTCTTCCCTGTAAGCAAAAATAGCAAGTGAGAACAGTGGGGAGGCGGAGAGAAGGTAAAAGATAGTGAAAAAAAAAATAATAAATGATTTCAAAATGAAATCACATTACAAACCGACGTCAGCATAAGAAGCGAGGGCCCCGCTAGATGGCAACATATACGCGCCCTCGACCTCGGTGAAAGTCAAGTCGGATTCTCAAATCTGAAAGATTATGTTACGAATGATGTAAAACTAGAGATTGGGTCACACGCTATAGAACAAAGGCAGCTAGGAGTCTTCAAAGAAAAAAACGTAAGCGAAAAAAAGAGCTGTCGCGATCTATCACAAAGGCTGGCGGAGCGTGCGACACGGGCTCCGAGATTCGATTTACGTGCAAGCGTGATTAGACAGCGGAAGAACGCAATCCTGTCGACACCAGCGGAGAAAAATAAAGCCGACAAACTAGAATGAAAAAATACAAAGAAAAAAATTAGAAAGACTTTGCATTTCTCTTTCTTTGTTTCTTTGCTTTAACTCGCGACTTTTACATCCGCGACGAACTAAGCTGGTTTTCAAAGCACGCAAGCATCGAGTTCTGATCTTACATTTTGCGGATGACTACAGGATTCTGGACCTTCATCGCGGGAGAAAGAATACAGGAAAATAAAAGAGTATAGTTGATATAAACAAAAAATCTGCTAGACAAAAATATAATGCCGTTATGCGAACGCCGTTTGACCCGCTGTGCGCCTGAAGGGTGTGGCCGAGCCTTTGTTTAATGTAACGGAAAAATAAAAAGGCAAACTCATCGCCACCGAGGAAAAGAAAAGAGAAGAACGACGTGGTCGACTAACACGCCACCTCGCGTTATAAAAACAGCTCGGAGGTGGCGGGCCGAACGCCTGAACACGTAACTTTAGCCCCTCCAAAAAGACCATTATTCCAATGTCAACGCTTTGGTGACTGCAGCATTGAATTGTCCCCCTTGCTTTCTCTTTTCTCGTTCGTATATAGATTATGGCACTCAATTGAGAATTAAAGGAAACTGCTGCAGTGTTCAACTAATGGCGCCGTTAAGGATCGTTACGGCGAGAAACCAGCGCTGTTCTCAGCGGTTAAACGCGTTTCTTCAATTCTTCCCATATTTGCTGAGCTCCTAAGCTAAATTCGCTTTTTTATGTTTCCATGCCGTGAATGATTATTAATGACGTAGAAAATAAATCACTTCTGAATATTGTTAAACTAATTTGGAGCTATAGATTCTTTTCTTGATCCTTATATGGCTCCACTGATTATTAATGACATGGGAAGTAAGCCGCTCCTGAATAGTCTTGAACTAACTTGAAGTTCTGAAAACGTGGATAAGGTACTTAAAATCTCCTCAGTGAGCATTTATCAAGTAATGCTCTCTTTTCTCAATCTTTAACGTCTGAATCCATCCCTAACAATTGACGCATAGCTAAAGTGATACCCATATTCAAAGCTGGCGACCACTCTGATCCTCTTAACTATAGGTCGATGAGCATAACAAGCTCAGTATATAAACTCGTGAAACCTTTTGGTTACACTAATATTATGAACTATTTTAACGATTATAGCATCCAAACAACAACACGAATTTCGAAAGGTATACTCATGCGACATTCAAATCACGCCCCCCCTTTTTTTTTTGTTACTGAACGCCGGCATTTAAGTCGATGCAATGTTTATTTTTATGACACATTTGACCAGGTCCCTTGTCACAGACACTCGCCGCTGCACATCGACAACAAATTCGCGAAAAGCAGTTTTCGCTGGGAGCGGCCAGTTTTTCTGGACACGTGCGAAGAGCGCTCACCGCATCTTTTTATGTCTAAAAGCACTTGCTGCTGGGCTAGTTGGTTTTGGTTCATATTTAAAATAGTTTAAGGCGCAAAAAGCAGACAAACTCAAAAGGTAAGTGACAGGACGAGTCACTTACCTGTCACTTACCTTTTGTGTTTGTCTGCTTTTTGCGCCTTAAACTATTATTTTTATGTCTCTTTCTTTACATTCTCTCAACCTTCTGTGGCTTCTGCCAGGCGCGCCCACAGTGCAGAAAAGTCAGTTATGCTCATGCAGGCTATGAGGAGGAAGATGATGGGATATGAAAGAAGCGAGAGAAAGAAGGGAGACCCTACTGACCGTATTCGTGAGCATTGACCGAACGAAGCAAAGAGACCTGGCCTATGAAGCGAGGTTTCGTGCACACGGGACAAAAATGGAGTGAGGTCAAAGCTTGCAGGGATATCGGCCAGGCCTCGGGAATGGCTCTTCTGAACGCATGTGGCCTATTGTCTACTCCGACCTCCGTTACCTTTGTCTAGTTTACAGCAACAGACCACCGTAAAGAGGTCCAGAAATCTGCTCGAGAATTGCCATGGAAACACCATCGTTGCACCCCATATGTCACACACATGCACGCAGAAAAAAAAGGATATTATGGGTCCCAAACGCATACGGAACAGGACCGAGCAGAGCAAACAACAAGCAGCTGAGTCCACAGAGCAAATATAGCCCAAATTAGGAAATATAATGTAGTGAAAGCAGCAGGTAATTAACTCCCCGAGCGTTCAGAACACGCTGCAAACAGCTGTAATCCAAATTCACGATAGGGACGAAGTCATACAAGGACAGCCGAGAGATGTAGAAAGTAGAAGACGCTACCAAACTGACCACGTCAGGGCCTATACATATGGATCTGATTTCTGAAAAAACTCTCTAACGGCGTGGATACAGTCCTCGTTGTGATATGTTTAAACAGAATATTTAGCGCATTAGAAAAATTTAGGTGTCTTCCCGGCCCTAACAGTGCTTTGTCTTTAAAAGTGTTTATATTTTGTTATTTATAGCTGATATGCTATTACTGTGGGTATCTCATGCGTTCCTGGATGACTGATTGTGACGATTTCCTAGTACACTTTCACTTTCTCCTCGCCTATGTTCCTGAAAAAAAAAAATGAAACCTCAAGCAATGTCTACGTGGATGATACGTGGATGCCGAGCTGGTTTTGCCGTTGTCTCCGTAGGTATAAGAAAAGCAGCACCAACAGAAAGTAGCCAATAGCCAGTATGCGTCTCCACGAAGGTACCGTAATCAAGTTAAATCAAAGAACTGTAAAGGGGGCTCGAGAAGCGACAGAAAGGAAAGGTTTCGATTCCTCTTCCTTTTCGCACGAGCAAGGGAAATCACAGTCTTAGTGGCGACATCTACGTGACCAGAATCAAGAAGGGAAAAAAATAAAAAAAAAAAACGCGCAAGTGAAGCTTGTGAGAAGCAGGCCGCCTGCGGTCCCATGAAAAGGTGTCATTCTTTCGTTATGTGGCCGTTTCTCTCCTCTCTTTCTGTCTTCTCTATCGGGCATTATAAACAGAGCTGCGCGGATTTCTTACTCAGCATAGCGCCCCTTCGCCATTCAGATCAACTCACTGAACGCGGGAAAGAACCACTACCGGATTGCCTTACACATAAGCCGCCTCATTTAGTTTCGACTAAGGTTTTGTTCGAAAAAAAAAAAAAAAAAAAAAAGCTCTGATGGACGAAGGAATCTGCGCGACTCCTCCCTCGTGCACGCTTCGTTTCTCGCACTTGCGGTTGTCTGTTCTTTGACTGGTCGTCTCCGTCCTCCTGATTTGCTGATGGTCGTCTTCAAACATATTCGCCATTCTCCGCTCGTCTGCAGTGTTTGCTCGTGCTTAGAGCTTTGCAGGCTGACCTACAAAATGGGGTAAGGAAACTTGAGGCCGCCTTTTTAGACACTCTCGCTCCCTTTGCAAATAAGTTGGACGCGTCTACCTTTTGGCGCTCTGGTAAGTAGTGCGGTACGGCTCAGCGCAGCATAGCGAGAAAAAGAGCAGGAAGTGGTGTTTTCCCTGAGCGAAACGGGAGAAGCCGCAGCTAGCTTATTCTGCTGCGCAAAAGTGTGTATTTGACTCGGCGCGTTATATTCGGCAAAGTGGCTACAGCACTTCTCTCCTCCTCGACGCAGAGAACAACTGGCTGGAATGGAAATTGAGTACATGTATAACGAGATGACCTAGGCTTTCAGCGAGATCTCGTTTTAACGCGATGGTGGTAAAGACCTTGTGCTGCATAAAATCTTGCATAGTCGGCGTATCCGGTTCTGTGGCATATGGCCGGACAATGATTGGTAGGCGGGTTATATGACGTCACAAGGATATATGACATCACCGGAGGTATGAGTTCGTGTTTCTCCTTTGAGACGCGAGTGTTAAATGAGAATCTAACCTACCGAGACGCTTCAGTTCTGACTAAGGCACCGATATGCCACGCAGGCACATCGTCAAAGCGAACCTTTAATCTGCGTCGATGGCGTCGCACAAAATGTGGTGTGCTACCGCTGTATGCAAATGAGTATGTGTGATCTGACAGAGGCACCTCTAAATAGGCCAGTAGCAAAGTGATGGGAAGACGCCGCAAGGACTATTAACACCAAGGCGAAGCTTATGTGACCCAAATTTTAAGACGAAAGCCTTTATAGGTCCATGAGTGTGGACAGAAATTGTGCATCCTAGGTGTGTGTCACATCATCACTGTCGCGAAATGAATTGATTGATGAGTAAAATGATAGTTGTATGAAGTAGATGATGAAAAAATGCGTCTGTATGCCCAAAAAACTTCCTTGGTGTGGTTTATTTGGGTAACTGTTTAAAGCCAGATGTCAATGAAACGGCAAAAAAACCAAGGACGTCGATATAGTGTGCAGATGTCAAAACAGTCGCGGACATCGAAATTATGCAAAATAGGTGAAAATTGTGCAAAAGACGTGGAAGTAGAGAAAAACATTCTAGAGCACTGTGGAATCTACACTGCAAAAATGCTAAAGCTTGAGCGTTGCTGCTGCACACTGTGCATCACGTTTGCTCTCATTATCATTATCAGCTAAATGAACCACCATTATCATTGCTATTGTCAACATTGTCATTATCACTAATTTAAGCTTCAATGTCACGCTACTGTCTTCTTCGCGGTAGACAAGGAAAATTATGATGCGCGTTTCACGATCCCGGGCGTGACGCAGTTGGTAATAGTGCTCGACTGGGGATCCGAGGGATGGAGGTCGGATTCCTGGTGGAGAAACGATTTTCATTTTTCTGATGACGTCATCAGAATCATTGACAGCTATAGTGTGACAGGCTTTGCCGACGGACGGACAAAGATGATCCATTAAAGGATTTTGCCTTAGAAAATAACCAAAAGGGAAAAAAAAGAGCTAAAAAAAGAAGCAAATAAGTGAAAAGGCGGCCAATGAGGTTTTCGCCTTAGCTTACTTAGAAGAAATCTATGTGCCTTCAACGAACTTTTAAACCGATAACTGTAAAGTCATCGTTCTGTAGAAATTTCGGCTTTGGCTGTGTCGTCTCCGTCGCCTTCTCCTTGTCGGTGATGTGAGTGAACAATCCCAGTTATGGCTCCGGCACGTCTTTTACTCGACAAATCGATGATCACGAAAGCATCTCGCTTGGTACTTTTTCGGGGCCGTTCCATCCTTCTAGTCGCGGTTTACCATGCTCCAGATTCTCCTCTTAAGTTCTTACGCGATTTGTCGGAACACATGTCATCCTTCAAACAAAATAACATATTTCTCGTTGGTGATTTTAACTTACCCGGTATCAATTGGGATCTATCTTCTGCTGTCTCACGTCACTGCGCACATTCTGGCCATTTGTTTGATATCATGCTGCGCAACAATTTAAAACAAATAGTAGGACAAGCTACACGTATTCATGGTTCATCTAATTCCGTTCTTGACTTGATTTTTGTGAGCCGTTCTCTTGAAATATTTACTGTTTCGATCCATCAAGGATTGTCTGATCATAAGATGGTGTATTTTACTTGCGATTTTGTTGCTGATAAACTTGCCGGACAGTTTAAAAGCGTACTTGTAAAAGATTTCTCGCGTGCCAGGGATGAGAGCGTGCTAGATTATTTAGATCTGTGTCTTAGCAGCTTTGAAGGAAATGACCCGTCTGTTCTGTGGTCTAAATTTAAACACATGGCCACACATTGTATCAATCAATTTATTCCATCAAGAATAAAGAGAACTGGCAAATCTAATCCCTGGATTACGCGGGATATCTTGCATCAAAAAAGAAGACTCAAACGCTTAAGAAGAGCACGTGTTCCCCGCAGCACCATCGAAATGAAGCAGGTTTCTTTGACTAAAGCAGTAGCAGCGGCCAAGCGCCATTACTTTCAAACTATTCTGCCGAAGTTTATACATAATGCCCCTCAGAAATTCTGGAATTTTCTCAGCAAACAGAAGAAATCCCTACCTTCGATGAGGCACGAGGGGGCGCTACTCAGCAACAAGACAGATATTGCTGAAAAGTTTAATTTACATTTTCGCAGCGTGTTTTCCACACCTGCAGATAATTTTGTAACTCCTGTTTCTTGTTCACAGCCCATACATGATCTTGTGTCTCAACCTGGTGTGTTTGCAATGTTGTTGAATCTTAAAACAAAAGCAAGTCCTGGCCCTGATAATTTACCTAATTCTTTTTTACATCGTTATGCTGAAATGCTTTCTCACTTTCTTACGATCATTTTTCGAGCTTCTCTTCAAGTCTGCCTTCTGACTGGAGGGTTGCCCGTGTAGTACCCATACATAAGGAAGGTGATGCCGCATTGTTTAATAATTATCGCCCCATATCGTTGACCTCTTCATGCTGCAAACTTCTTGAACATATTATAGCTAATTACATAAAAACCTTTCTTGACGACAACAACATATTATCGCCATTCCAGCATGGATTTCGGAAAGGCTTTTCCACAGTCACCCAACTTACATCTGTCATTCACGATTTTGCTCAGGTTCTTGACCATTCCGACCAAGTAGACGTCATATTTCTAGATTTTAAGAAAGCCTTTGATTTAGTTCCGCACAGTAAACTTATCCATAAACTAGAAACAATTGGTCTCCCTTCATTTATTATTAACTGGGTTCCAGCTTATTTATCCGACCGATTTCAATATGTCAGTATCGATGGTCACTGTTCCAGCCAACTTCCAGTAACATCCGGTGTCCCGCAGGGCAGTGTCCTTGGGCCACTACTCTTTCTTATCTATATTAATGATATTACCGACGTCATTACTCACCCTGTTCAAATTAGATTGTTTGCCGATGATTGTGCTTTGTATAATGAAATTAATGTTCCAGGTGACCAGATTTTACTTAATTCTAACTTATATAGTATTAGCGAATGGTGTAATAAATGGGGAATGGAATTAAATGCTGACAAGACAGTATTTATGCGGATTACGAACAAAAAGAACCGCCATTCTTTTTCATACAGTCTTCCCACCCGGAACCTTTCAGAAGTCGAAGATTACAGATACCTCGGTGTAACACTAACGAATAAACTTAGCTGGAACAAACATATTGACACTGTATGCTCATCTTCTTTCCGTAACCTTTGTTTTCTAAGACATAAGTTAAAACAAGCTCCTTCCGACGTCAAACAGCTAGCATATAACACCATGATTAGACCTAAACTTGAGTACGCGTGCACTGTTTGGGATCCACACACTAAAACTAACATTAATGTTTTCGAAAGAATTCAACGCAAGGCTGTTCGGTTTATATTTTCTAAATATCGCAACACTGACTCACCATCTACCCTAATGCTTAAACATAACATACAGTCCCTTGAATCTCGGCGCAGAATACACAGGCTAAAATTCCTCTTTCTACTAAAAAATAATAAATTATCAATGGCTCCTGATTTGTATCTTAAACCGGCATCGTCTAGGGCAACAAGAAATACGCACACCGATCACTAACACCTTACTTTGCCAGAACTAACATTTTCAAATTTTCTTTTTTCCCGCGCACCATAACCGAATGGAATAACCTGCCATTATCATCCCTTCAGGACCTTGATTCCTTAGAAAAGGCCGTGCATTGATTTGCTGTCTTGCTTGTATTTGTGTAAATTTTATGTTCATGTTATTGCACTTTATGCTTTTCTATTTTCTTTTGGAATTGTTGCCCCTCCTGCCAGGACCCTTCACTGGGTCTGCAGTATGATCAGATAAATAAATAAATAAACAAAATAGGCAGGTGGCATGGCCACGTAACGATTGGTAAGACTATTGTGCGTCGTCACAAGACCATATATAACATGACAGGAGCTGCCAACTCGGGCTTCTACATTCATATGACTGTGACATTTAAATTAAGACTTCCAGCACCTTTGGGCGATGAGCAGGGCAGGTTGATCTTAGATCACGGGGATGGTTTCGCAAGAGCGAAAAGCGCGACATTAGAGACACGAGTGGTCTTTCACATAACTAGGTAGCTTACGACTTTATGCTAACTAATATGTGTGAAAAACTGAGGCATAAACTAATGGTAAGAGATTAATCTAGAAGGAAAGAGAATATACGCGATGGTCCTCAAGGGGAGCTCCCGACTGGACCGAACAACGAGATCGCGTTATTCCTTTAAAGGCAGAGCTTGCGTCTACCACCGATATTTGGGTGAATGGGACGTTGGCCGGGAATTCCGCTGCCAATAAAGGCAGGACAGAGAAGATGGTATGAGAGTCGAAGTCAGTGCGAAAAGGTCCGACCAAGCTCCAGCTTCCTTGTCTGTACAGCCGAGGAGTCAGGGCCAGGATTGGGCGGTGCTGTCTCCCATTGCTCTTCATTACTAACGATTTGACAAGCGGGAGCATGCTATAGGACCGGCACAGATAAAGTTTGCTCCGTAGGAGAAAACCAATACAGCACAGACTGGAGATGCGAAATGTGTTTGTAATTGCCATACATGCTGGAGTAACCGCGAAATTACGCGTGGACTTCGCTCGAGGTATTTGTGAGCTGGTGGGCGTTTTTTTTTTTCTAATACACCCTAAAGTGTTAAGTGATCGCATGGTATGTATGCATGCGTCCCTAAACCAAAAGGTCATGTTGCTAGCGGAGAGGGATGAGGACTGTGCAGACCCAAGGCTCCCGCTTGGCTTGCTAAAGCTTGGGATGTGGTGTGAGCTATCCCCTCAGAGAGACAACATGCGTTAGGAGTCCTGACAATTCGAGAACGACTCGAGTAGGCGTTGGATGTGAGATTCTGTTGGCTGAAGAGGTCAGTAAGACCTTTTGCGAAGTCACGTATTGCTTACTTCGACTCGCTGAGGACCAATTAGGTATCGACGTGAGGGGAAGATGCAAAACCAGCGTGATTGCTGCCTCATCTGCCACTTCCGCTAACGATGTATGAACTGATGCGCCAGTCTGCATGACGCCGAAGCGAACGACTACCGCAAAGTAAAGACAGTTTGACGCCGATCAAACGGGATATTATAGTCCGCCTTTCAGCGTACAGAATGTCTTTGTCATGGCGAAAGCTCCGATAAAGGGCCTCGGATCGCTTAGCCAGTCGACCTTTGTGGTAGCATACTCCTGGAGGTGGGGTTGATCTGCATCTGTCTGCGATATGTGTGTGGCACTTCGGCCTTCGGTGCAGAAGAAACACCTTTATATTGTATCCTGGGCCCAGAAAAAAGGTTCTCCCTTCCTGCAGGCGTTTTCGATAGGCGCTCGTACTGAGCCATTAGGTGGGCCTCAGTGAGCTCCTGTAATGCACTGAGCATGCCTAACGGCAGGAGGCGACGGATTGGTGCGCCTTTCAGATATTATGGTAGCTTGCGGCTTCATACTGAACAGTGTGTGAGGAAATAGGGGAGATGATAGGGGAGATAACAGGGGAGATAATAGATAACAGTATGTGTGAGATAATCATGAGCTTACTGATAAGCGAGGACAAAAGATCATATATGTGTACAAAGATTAGTAAAGGAGTCGCAGAAGTGTCACCCAATTTTTTGCCCGTACTAACCGTAGCAACCACATTCAGTTGCGCATTATTACGCTCTAACCAATCCTCCTCGCAATGTAGCCATCTTCAATTTACGCAATCCTGCCATCTTGCTGCAGCCGCTCTCGCCACGAAGCGACCCTCTGAATGAATCCCATGGGGAGTCCTCTCCGACTGCGCATTCTTGCTCTTTCCGTAGTCTTCTTTTGCCACTGGGACCACCTGAATATTGGTTAGGTTGCGCACTATCACTACACGCGAAATCCAGAGAACATGTGCATATACGGCTGTGGGCTAACTGTAAAAGAGACGGTGAAAAAGTTCAAAGATCTGGAGAAGCCAGCTGCGCCTAAGGATTACCACCTACACTCAACCCCTATCCACCGACCCATCGCCACCCTCTAGCCACCTCGACATAGCATCATCACCTTCCAGGACAGCCATGCAAGTTCGACTTCCAGAAAAATCCTGCCGCGTGTGTAACCTTAAATGCATCTTTGATCACCGCTTTCTCGCATCGGATTTCATGATCGTCTTGTCATTTTTTTTTTTTAATCAGATTCTCATAAATCTACAAACTTACAGTTCAGGAGAGCGTGTTGTCGGGCTAGTTGGTTCTGCATAGTATATAAGAGAAATGCGCAACTGTTTTGTGTGTTTCTTCCTGTGTCCTGTTGAAGTTGTTGCGCATTTCTCTTACATACTACAAACATAAAAACTTTAACTTTAAAAGTTAGTGGAATCCAAAATGAAAGAGGGGCGCCAACAAAACACACTCGGGCATATTGTAAATTAGGTTCGTGTTACTTCTAACAATGAATTATTATAAAACATGGACATCAACAAGCGGTAACTGATTTGAAGAAAATATATTCCTTCATGATGTTTTGTTTCGGTATCAAGCGCCAAAAGATGGCTGTATGAGTGATTATGGGATCCAAGTGAGGTGTATCAAAACTGCTCCATCTTTTTATTCGCAGAAATTCTTGCGAAAGCCGGATTTCGTAAGAGCTTCTGTGAATAAAAGGGCGGAGGCCTGTCCAATAGCTGGACTCAATATAGCAGTTTTCACGCAATGCACGTAATCTTAAATATCCCCTTTACGCCCCAGATGTCGTCCGGCTCTTGAAACCGAATCCACACAAGAAAACGTTCTATTATAAATGTTTCAGCTCGCGTACGTGAGTTCGATGTTGTCACTAATGCACGTGTGCACAATTATTCGCGGCCCCAAATAAAAACAAAACTTTATGCAAAACTTTGGCGTCTCTACTTTTTTGAGAAAACTCATCATTGAATCCCCTTCTTGGATCACTGCCTTGTCGTGGCGGAGAGACTTGCGAAACTCGATGAAGTCGTGAGCTCTGCTGTGTAGGGCCACCCAAGATAGACAGGTCACGGCAGAGAGTTCTGTAAAATGTGATTCACTGGAGAAGGTAATGGCAACGCACTCCAGTATTTCCTGCCAAGAAAACCCTTTGGCCAGTCACAATATCATTAAAGGTATGGCGCCGGAAGATGAGCCCCCCAAGTTGGAAGGCGTCCCACATGTTACTGGGGATGAACAAAGGGCAATTTCTAGTAGCTCCAGGACGAATGAAGCGGCTGGGCTAAAACCAAAAGGGCGCTCAGCTGTGGATGTGTCGGGAAGCGACCGGAAAGTCCGATGTTGTAAGGAGATATATCACATAGCAACATGGAATGTAAGATCTATGACGCAAGGTAATCTGGATGTCGTCAAGCGAGAAATGGACAGATTGAACATTGATATCTTGGGTATCAGCGAGCTCAAGTGGACCGGAATAGGATAATTTAACTCCGGCGACCATTATGTCTTTTATTGTGGGCACGAATCCAAGAGAAGGAATGGGGTCGCTCTCATAGTAAACAGAAGAAGTGGCAAAGCAGTGCTAGGGTACGACCCCAAAAACGACCGAATGATTTCACTTCGGATCCAAGGTCACCCTTTCAACATAACAGTTATCCAAGTCTATGCACCGACCACTACTGCTGAAGAAGCTGACGTTGAGAGATTTTATGCGGACCTACAATGCCTTTTAGACCGCACCCCATCATCAGACGTCGTTTTTCTCATAGGAGACTGGAATGCTAAGGTCGGGAGTGAAGAAATATCCGGAATTATAGGCAAGTTCGGTCTTGGCGAACCAAATGAAGCTGGGCAGAGGTTAGTAGAGTTTTGTCAAGAAAACAACCTGACCATAGCGAATACTCATTTTCAACAACACAAGAGGCGCCTGTACACATGGACTTCACCGGCCATCCTGTTCAGGAATCAGATCGATTATATTCTTTGCCGGCAGAGATGGAGAAGCGCTATACAAGCAGTAAAAACAAGGCCTGGGGCCGATTGTGGCACCGATCATCAGCTTCTTGTTGCCAAAATTAAGCTTCGATTGAGGAAAACGCAGAAAACTAGAAGGCCTTTCAGGTATGATCTGGATCAAATTCCATTAGAATATGCTGTGGAAGTGAGGAATCGATTTCAAGAATCGATCTAGAAGACAGAGAGCCCGAAGAGATGTGGACTGATGTTCGTGATATAATACAAGAAGTTGCTACTAAGGTAGTTCCAAAGCAAAGAAATACAAGAAAGCAAACTGATTATCTGAAGAGGCTTTGCAAATAGCTGAGGAAAGGAGGATGGCAAAAGTTATGGGGGAAAGAGAAAGATACAAGGTTCACAATGCGGATTTTCAGAAAATAGCAAGGAGAGATAAGAATGCCTTCCTGAACATACAGTGCCAAGCAGTTGAGGACAACAGCCAATTAAGGAACACAAGAGCTCTGTATAAGACGATCAAAGATATCAAAGGAAGCTTCTGTGCTAAGCTGGGCGTGATAAAGGACAAACGAGGCAAGGACCTCACCGAAGCCTCAGAGATAAAGAAGAGGTGGCAGGAATACACAGAAGAACTGTACAAGAAGGACCCGAATGTGCAAACCCAACATAAGACGGTTGTGATTACTGATCTCGAGCCGGGCATCCTGAAGAGTGAAGTTGAATGGGCCTTAGCCAGCCTTGCTAAGAACAAAGCTAGCGGAATTGATGGCATTCCAGCTGAGTTGCTTCAAAACCTCAACCATGACGCTGTTAACATTCTGCATACATTATGTCAGAAGATTTGGACAACCCTTCAGTGGCCACAGGATTGGAGGAGGTCAGTTTACATCCCCATTCCAAAGAAAGGCAGTGCCAAAGATTGTTCCAACTACCACACGATCGCGCTTATTTCGCATGCTAGCAAGGTGATGTTGAAAATCCTCCAAGGAAGGCTGCAGCAGTATGTGGATCGGGAGCTTCCGGACGTGCAAGCTGGATTTCGCAAGGGCAGAGGAACTGGAGACCAAATTGCCAACCTTCGCTGGATCGTGGAAAAAGCAAGAGAGTTCCAGAAACCCATCTACTTCTGCTTTATTGATTATGCGAAAGCGTTTGACTGCGTAGATCACAGCAGATTGTGGCAAGCTCTCCAAGAGATGGGAGTTACAATTCACCTCATATGTTTCCTCAGGAACCTGTATGAAGAACAAGAGGCCACAGTCACAACTGGGCATGGTCTTACTGATTGGTTTCCGATTGAGAAAGGAGTGAGGCAAGGCTGCATACTGTCGCCCTGCCTATTTAACCTACATGCAGAGTGCATCATGAGGAAGGCCGGTCTGGACGAGTCTTCAGCTGGAGTGAAGATTGCTGGAAAACGCATCAACAACCTTAGATATGCGGATGATACCACTTTAATGGCAGAAAGTGAAGTGGAACTCAAGAGACTTCTGATGCGCGTACAAGAAGAGAGTGAGAAGTTTGGGCTTAAACTGAACATTAAAAAGACAAACATCATGGCGTCTTGCCCTATCAAGTCCTGGAGCATCAATGGACAAGAAGTGGAAGCTGTGACAGATTTTCTGTTCTTGGGCTCCAAGATTACCTCGGAAGGATACTGCAGTCATGAAATTAGGAGACGCCTGCTTCTGGGAAAGAGAACAATGGTTAGCCTTGACCGCCTAGTAAAGAGCAGAGACATTAGTCTGCCAACCAAGATCCGTATAACTCGTGCTATGGTCTTTCCAGTTGTGAAGTATGGATGCGAGAGTTGGACTGTGAAAAAGGCTGACCGCCGAAGAATTGACGCGTTTGAATTGTGGTACTGGCGAAGACTCTTGAGAGTTCCTTGGACTGCCAGAAGATCAAATCAGTCGATATTGTCGACCATAAACACTGACTGCTCTTTGGAGGGTCAAATTCTAAAGTTAAACCTCAGCTACTTTGGTCATCTGATGAGAAGAGAGGAGTCGCTGGAGAAAGATTTGATGTCGGGAAATGTTGAGGGTCGCCTGAGAAGGGGTAGACAGCGAACGCGATGGTTAGATGGCATCCTCGAGGCACTGCAGATGAAGTTATGTGATGTTAGGAAGATAGTGAGAGACCGGGAAGCGTGGCGTGACATGGTCCATAGGGTCACGAAGAGTCGGACACGACTGAACTGACATCACTGAATGTGGGCAATTTGTAGCATTCAGATTCGAAGCTGCTGTGCCATATCCCTTTTGGGGCAGCAGAATTTTCTTTTTATTCAAAGGCACACACGCACGCACGCTTTTCTGCTCAACCCTCTCCGATTTCTTCTAGAATCGCGCTGTCGAAAGTACTTGTAATTTCCCTCAATATTTCCATGGAGGTGATGTGCGAAAACGTCTATATGCTTGCGATGTGTATGCGTGGTGTATGCACGCTGGTGAATCCTAGGCTGGACAAGCGCCGCCATCTGCAGGAATAAGACGAGACTAGGCCATCGGTTGCGGGTAAGGCGTCGCCACTAGTGGAGAGCGGGTGTTTCAAAATTTCACTTCGGACCGATTTTCGGAAGTCCCGAGGATCAAGTGGAACCAACTCTCTAAAAGGTGGGACCACCAATTTGGTCTTTACGATACTTTGAAGTTCGTAGCAACAACGCCGCCAAGTTAAGCCTAGCGTCCGAGCCTAGCGTCCGGCCTAGCCGCCCTCGAGGGAAGACCCTCGGAGCGTGGACGGCATGGACTGGCAGGGCGAGGAAAATCAGAGCTACCAGCCGAACTCTGACACTAGTAAGGACGGAAATATGGAGGCGGTTGAGGCCTTAGAACAAAATTCATGGTTCCGCCGACAAGGAGGCAGATATGTGAAGGAATGCGACGCAGCGTCCCAAGCGAAGAAGGAGGCACCCGTGAAGGGGAGCGAAGGGACCGAGGCCGCCAAATCGCGACAAAAAGCGATAGGAAGGTCACTCGCCGAGAGATCCGTAGGCACGGTCAGATCGAAAATACCGAAGGAGATGTTCCGCGTAGTGCTGCGACCGCACGGCGGCGCCGATCAGCTGACAAGGAAAGCGGGACCGAAGCTGCGCCAGGTCCTGGTTACGGCTGCAGGCCTCAACCTGAACGGGGAAGACAGATTCATCGCCAACCCGAAGAATCAGTCCCTACTAATTATGACCCCGGAGCTCGGCAGGGCAAAGCGGTACGAGCAAATTACGACCATAAAAATCGGGCCAGTTGAGATAGACGCAACTGCTCACGCGGCCATGCCGGAGGGCGGCAAGGGCGTCATATACGACGTTCCGCTGGACGTCACGGAGGAGGAAATTCGGCAGGGACTCAGAGATAACCCTGGCTACATTGGAGCGAGGAGGCTCGGGAAAAAATCTAAAACCGTGCTCATCATTTTCGAAGACCAAGAAGTCCCGCGAGAGGTGTGGTTCAACGGATTGCTATACCGGTGCAACCTCTACAAAAAGAAATTCGATGTGTGCTACGCATGCGGCAACCTAGGACATCGGTCGGAGGTCTGCCCGGACCCCACCAGCCCTCGATGCCGAGGGTGCAGAATGCTTAATCCACCGGAGGGGCACGAACAAAATTGCGAGCCGCAATGCCTACTGTGCGGCGGCTGCCACCCCCTGGGGCACAACCGCTGCAGAAGCATGTACCGGACCCCGCACATTCTCAAAGTCCGACAAGCAGAGAAAGAAGCCACCCAGGCTCAAAACAAGCAGCAAGAGCCAACGAAAACCCGGGGCAGATCGAGAGGAAGAGACGACGCCGCGGGCACAACGGGCCGTGCGAAAGACTCCAGCGCATCCGTCACCAGAGATGAGCCCAGATCCAAGAGCAAGAACAGGGGGCCGCCACAACCACCGCCACCCAAGGACGACAAGAACCACTGGCCGAAGCCCGGGGAGACGCCGGCCAGACAAGCAAAGACGAATGAAGAAGTTAACGCAGGCGGTAAGTCGGTCAGCTTCGCTAGCGGGGTCTCCAAAGAAAAAAACTTGGAACTTTCGGAATTACAACAGACTCAAGCCGAGCATAGCAAGGAAATCAGAATCATTAAAGAAGACATCAAAGAGATTAAAGAAACCCTCAAATCCCTAGTCGAGGTAATTAAAGAGTTAAAAGAGGCAAAAGCTACACCTGCACCGGCACCTCCGATGCTCAGGCCGCCCCGTCATACGGAGCCCCGGTGGGGCAAGCGAGAGCAATTGTGGCAGGGACAGTGTCGACTCAGATGAAATGAATATCGATCAGGCTAGACCCGCGAAACGTAAATCAGACGACACTAGTGTAATTGGACAGGCCAGAAAGCACATGGCTTTTAGAAAATTAGTCAAGGATGAAATCATAGACTTCGAATTGAACCTGAATAAGAAACTTGAGGCGAGATTTGGAGTGCTAGAAAAGATGCTTCAAGCCCTTTGCAACGCATCGGGTATACAATATCAAAATCATAATGGATCCCAAAACGTCTAAAATTTGGCAATGGAATTGCCGGTCGTTGTCAATGAAGCGATGGCTCTTGCAACAGTACGTAGCCAGCCAGAACACACAGCCTTTGGCAATGGCTCTGCAGGAAACGCGAGGTGTATGGAAGCTTTCGGGGTACAAAAGCTACGATAGCGGGAAGGGAAGTAAAACACAGGTCGTGACGTACGTCAAAAACAACGTCGCCGTCGTCCAGCACGAAGTAGGTAACAGGGAGACCGAAACGGTCTTTGTGGAAATCCTGACCGGTAAAAAGAACAGAGGCAGCATATTTCTACTCAATGTGTACAGCTCCCCGAAGTGCACGAAGGCGAGGTTTGGCCCGATATTTAAGAGAGCGATTAGCCTGGCAGGTAAGAACCCACTAATAATAGCCGGCGATTTTAATGCCAGACATCGAGAATGGGGTTACACGACCAGCAGCCCGAAGGGTCAAACGCTGTTGGAAGATATCACTGAGTCAAACCTCTACATCGCTAACGACATTAGATGCCCGACGAGGGTGGGCAACAGTGTGTCAGCGGACACAAACCCGGACTTGACTCTCTGCCATAGAACTGGCATAGTCAAGTGGACGAACAAGCATCAGGATCTAGGTAGCGACCACTACGTGCTAGAGGTAGAACTAAGTAGGAAAGTGAGCGTTAAGCGCGCTGTGTGTCGGACGGAAACCCAAGTGGATTGGGATAAATTCAGACAGATCAGAAAACGGGAAGAAATTGGAGATATAGAGTGCATTCAAAATTGGGCCGCCCAATTAATTACCCATGTCAACGAGGCCACCGAAGAAATTAAAGGCGAAGCTCTGCCTGAGGCGATGGATAGCAGGCTATTCGGCATGTTCAAACAGAAAGAAGAGCTAACGAAGAAGCTCAAAAAGCAAAAGTGGAACCGCAATCTCAGGAGAGAGATAGCCAGACACAACGCCGAAATAGAAAAATACGCCCGGAAACTCGAGTCGCAACGTTGGGATAACAAATGCGACGAGATGGAGGGCACTATGAATGGGGCCAAGACGTGGCAACTGCTCAGGTTCCTGATAGACCCGACTAAGTCCAAAACGGTCGCCAATATAGAACAGGTCAAGGCGAGGTATAACTTTAAGGGTACGGACAAACAGCTCATTGACAAGCTCAAGTCCATGTACGTAGCTCCCTCCGCCACAGCGCATTACAGAGATTACAACGGACCGGTGAACAGCGAGCTTGACGCGTCCATAACAGTGGCAGAAGTCAGAGCGGAGCTGCACGGCCTAAAAAGACGCTCGGCCCCCGGGCCGGACCTCGTTAATAACAAGATGCTCGCAAATCTGGACGACGAATCGATCAATGCCCTAACCAAATATTTAAATCAGGTGTGGGAGAGTGGTCAAGTACCCCAAGAGTGGAAGAGGGCTAAGATCACCCTAATCCACAAGCAGGGAAAACCACCGGGCTTGGAGAATCTCCGCCCAATATCACTAACATCCTGCGTAGGCAAACTACTTGAGAAAGTTATTCAGAGGAGGCTAACCAAATACACCGAAGAGAATGATGCGTGGCCGGCTGAATTGGTCGGATTCAGGCCCGGCCTTTGTACACAAGATACCATGCTCAGACTACATAACGATGTTGTCAGAGACTTCAGGAAAAAAAATACGAAAGCTATTCTAGGCTTAGACCTTAAGAAAGCTTTTGACAACGTCAGTC
Organism: Amblyomma maculatum; assembly: GCF_055883805.1. Classification (NCBI taxonomy): domain Eukaryota; kingdom Metazoa; phylum Arthropoda; class Arachnida; order Ixodida; family Ixodidae; genus Amblyomma; species Amblyomma maculatum. The sequence continues at coordinate 20,328,378 of NC_139345.1, read as the reverse complement.
ACGACGCCATTCTCGACGGGCTCGCTGAGCTTAGAGTAGGCGAAAGAACCTACAGATCATTTCTGCGAGACAGGACGGCGATCATCAGCTTTCAGGGCTTATGTTCGGAGGAGTTCCCGCTGGGTAACAGAGGCACTCCGCAGGGGGCTGTGCTCTCACCTTTCCTTTTTAATATCGTAATGAGGAAGCTCCCCAGTAAGCTTGGCCATCTCGATGACTTAAAACTAAGCATCTACGCGGACGATGTGACCGTCTGGATGTGCGAAGGGAACGACTCATACATCACATCCAGGCTCCAAGAGGCAGCAAATATAATCAGCTATCACGCAGAGGACGTAGGTCTATGCTGTTCGCCAGAAAAATCGGAGCTCCTGGTAATGACCAGCAGTAGTGGGAAGATAACTCCAGATATCAAAATTAAAGTCAACGGAAACGAAGTCCGGAAAGTAGATGAAATTAGAATATTAGGTATGATTATCAACCGCAGGGGTAGTAACAAAAGCCTGATTAAGAAATTAAAAGATCAGGCGGAGCTCGTAGTCAGAGTATTCAAGAAGACGTCCAACAGAAGGAGTGGTCTCACGGAGGCTAGTAGACTCAGACTCGTACAAGCTTTTGTCACGAGCAGAATGTGCTACGCGACTCCATTCCTAAATATCAACAAGACCGAAGAACACAAATTAAACACCATAATTAGGAGATGCACGAAGTGCGCTCTAGGACTCCCCATAACTACTTCTAACGACATTCTAGAGAAAATGGGGTTGCATAATGAGTGGAAAGAGCTGGCTGCGGCGGTCAGGCTGTCCCAGAGAGAGCGACTCGCAGGAACGGCGGCGGGTAGGCAAATCCTCGATTGGGTAAACCTACTAGCGCCCGGGGAAGGCGAAAGTGTCAGAGAAAGCATAGATCGAGAAATCAGAAAGCATCTATACGTCTCGCCCATACCGAAGAACATGCACCCCGTACACGACGAGGGGAGGAGGAAAAGCAGAGCTAAGCACCTCGCTAACAAATTGGACAAACTCCCGCCGGGATCGGTCGCCTACACCGATGCAGCGATCGGGAAAGAAGGCGACGTAACCTCGGTCGCCCTATTGGACACTGGGATCGCCATAGGAATAGAAAGAAATCGAGATCTACCGCCGGTAGAGGCGGAGGAGATTGCAATAGCCATTGCCATTGCACGACCAGGCGTGAAACACGTCATCAGCGATAGCAAAGCGGCGGTTAGAAATTTTAGCAAGGGTAGAGTCAGCAATCGTGCTGCAAAACTTCTGAACGAGTCGTCTCTCGCCGAAAGCGTGACCATAATCTGGACCCCAGCACACGCCGGTCTCGCCGGCAACGAGGCTGCCCACATGCTCGCCCGCTCCTCGCTACCTCAGGGTGCTGCGGACGCCTCCACAACATCTAAAACCAAAGAATGTATAGGTACCTTTAGGGATGTAACCGACAACTTGAAGAAAGACCGGAGGATATATCCGCCACCGGTTAGATCCCTGAGTAAAAAGGAATCGTACGACTGGAGAAGACTCCAAGCTCGAAATTTCTTTTCGCCCCTGTGGAGGAGTTGGACGGGTGCCAGAGGGCGGAAGAGGGACGGTGCAGAAACCGAAATTTGTAAATTTTGCGGCCACGTGGCAACATGAGATCATATAATATGGAGATGCGTTCGTGCCCCAGGGCGCAACGCGATTAAAACTAGCGATGAATGGGAGACCACGCTAAGAAGCTCCGACGAAAAAACACAGCGATTCGCCGTCCGCCTGGCGGCCGAGGCTGAAGACCTCTTCTCCTAGACGAGGCCGGGTGTCCTCTGGCCGCGGTGTGACAGACTGCCTCCCCGGACGCCTGCGTGCGGACTCGTAGGTGGCTGCTGCACCATATTCGGCGGAAATAAATGTTCTTTCTCCTCTCCTCTCATTTCGGCCGTCCCGTTTGAACTGAAGTCACATTCACTTTGCCTGCTCATTGCTGCATTGATCTCACGACAACCAAGGAGCAGCAGCCAAACGACCCTGCAGAGCTCGTCCTAAACGCCAGCGCATGCTGCTTCTTGATCTTGCGCCAGTTATTGTTACTCAACCGGTTCACTCTCTCTGCAGTGACGTCCCATCACATCTAAATATGCGGCATAGACCAACCACACGCATCAATGAAAGACGATGAGGCTTTCACATACAGGTTGTCTGATTATAACCAATGACCAGCGACTTCCCTGTTCCTCAACAGATTGCTCCTCACCCACGAGCGCGTTTGGTCAGCGCTTTTGATACTTCCCAAAGCTTTCTAAATGCTGATTATTCGCAGGGCTTCCCTTAGACGTTAATGGTAACTGAGAACCCTATTTTTGTTCGAAGTAAGAATGCACGATATGCGTCTTTCTGGATATGTTTATAATATTTTTTTTTGCAGCACTTCTTTTGGTAGAAAACAAATTATGTTTAAAAAAGACTAAAAAAAATGGTTACCGTTGTACACATCGAGATTCAGCGACTAGTGTGAAGGATTTAGACGATTTTTTGAGGTAATGAAGTCAAGACTGATGCGCACATGCAGAAAATTCGAAAGCATCAACAGTTACGCTGAAAATTCGCTCTTAGCGAGTGTCGTAATGCCTGAAGGCGTACACTCGTGTTGTTAAGGGTAAAGAAGTAAAAATCAGGAGGGATAGATGGAGCTTCACTGAAGGATGCGTACCGAAGGTTTTCCCTAACCAGATGCCTTCATACCTATCGAGGCCGCTTACAAAGAAGCGACAACTGCCATACAGGCAGGTATACAGCGAGGGAAGAAAAAGGAAGTGAATCCGTACTCTCGCTTTGAAGAAGCAGCCTTAAACTTCGAGGTGCCTGTGACAGACGGCGAGCCCACGTTAAAGGACTTCTAGGATGTTTATAGTCCCCACACTGGCAAAATTAAGATAGCAGAAGGTGACTGCAGAGACAGCATTTTGGCATATTTATGCTCATAATGGAGCAGAAAGTACTAAATATTACTTAATATATATAAATGTGTCATTATCTTCTAGCTGAAGATAATGACGAGAGCGCTAATTGTTCCTGGAGCACTCAAACATCCTACAACCTACGTTACTGAACTACTGACATCGTGGTAGAGCGACAAACGACAGAAAAAATTTTTGGAAATCTGTTCTGTTAGATTGTGGACCAGCTACCGCGAATAAAATGTAGCCTGCTCTTTCGAGAGTTTACAGTGCAAGTTAAAAGGTTTTATTTAGAAATGCGGATGCATTTTTACACAATATTTCTGGCCAAGAGGAGCAACGTGACTCAGCAGGTTAAGAATCCAAGAAAGAATTTAGTCTCACCTTCTATATAGTGTGTACGTGCATTCATGATAAAGTGCAAAAAGTGCTGTGAATAATTTCTGCCATAGATTTTTTATATATTGTTACGTGGTGACAAGCGAGAAGAGGACAGCACAACATGGCGATAGGGTGAATGATGATTTAATAGTTGGCCTAGCGCGAGGACTCCTCTAGCGCCACTGCCGATCTTTTTCTTCGTAACACTTCCCGGGGCCACCGAGCGATCGTCCCAATCGGTTCGCTTGAAGTTAATGGTGACGTGACGGTGAGGATGTTCAAGGAAAGACAGGAGTGAATGACTTGCTTGCCACCACGATGTCTGATGCGTGAGTGATCCGCCTCCCCTGGAGCTCTTCAACCATCCGCCATCAAAGCATCCATGGGACAGATGCCTCGAGGTCGCGTCGGGCGGCTTAGGCGGGGGTTGAGTGTTCGTTTCCTTCGGTTCATTCGGGTCATTTGAGTCTTTCGGGTCCTTCGTCTTGGTTCTGGTTGGTCTGTCTGTTCTCCTTGTCTTCAGATCTGGGCTGGGGTCTGAGCGGTGGTCGTTGGTCGGGTCTGGGCTGGAAGGGCTGGGGCGAAGCTGCTCAGCGATGTCTCTCGGCCCTCGGTCGATAGTCCCGGCTTACAGATGGCGTCGATGCTCCAAGGCGAGGATAGGGATGACGTTCCCCGCACCTCCACCAAAAATGTTACGTGGTGACAAGCGAGAAGAGGACAGCCCAACATGCGATAGGGTAACGATGATTTAATGGTTGGGCTAGCGCGAGGACTCCTCTCGCACCGCTGCGATCTTCTTCGTAACTAAATATATATATATATATATATATATATATATATATATATATATATATATATATATATATATATATATATATATATATATATATATATATATATAGCTGGCAAGGTAGAATATACTTAGGCACTATAGCGACACGAACGAAAACTACATAAAAAAAACACAAATTCACCGAATCCGACTTTTTCTCCCTAAAAAAGGTGCTCTTTATGAAGTTGACGGCAAATGTAAGATGTATTAAGCTTACAGACAAAATAACTATTATTTCCTCTCGTTAAGAACAGGCACTATTTTTCATCGCGGAGGTGGTACTGGAAGCGGAATGGGGCGGTGCAACAAAAGAGCATTCCGACTGTGAACGCACCAGAGTGAACTAGGCAATTGTGTGTGCGTGTGTGCGTGTGTGCGTGTGTGTGCGTGTGCGTGTGCGTGTGCGTGTGCGTGTGCGTGTGTGTGTGTGTGTGTGTGTGTGTGTGTGTGTGTGTGTGTGTGTGTGTGTGTGTGTGTGTGTGTGTGTGTGTGTGTGTGTGTGTGTGTGTGTGTGTGTCGCCCCCGCAACGGACAGGCGGAGGCGACCCGTTAAAAAGGGTATAGTGCTTAGAATATACTGGCTAGTGTGACGAGTGCATAGGCTCCGCTATGGGAGAGGATGGTTGCGTATCTGATGAAAGCCAATTGCGGACGACAGCGGGCGCTGCTTCGCCGGACCTAGAAGAACCTCCGATTCATCCGGAATGGAACTGGGCAGGACGCAACCGCTCTGGTGCAAACCGCAAAGGTGGTGGTGTGGGTGTGCTGTGGCGAAAAAACTCCACATGGGTGCAAATGGCGGGGGTCTGTGATGAACATATCTGGGTATCCGGAAGCATTGTCGGCATCCCTGTGCTTGTAGGCGTCGTGTACCTTACGGTTGCGCATGGGCGACACGAAGCTAATGACCGTGTCCTGGAGTGCATTATCGAAGATGTCAAGCGATGGGCCCCACAACACGAAGTACTCTTGCTGGGAGACTTCAACGGACATATACAGCCCACCGACGGATACCAGGACCGGAATGGTGAGCTACTGATGGGATGTGCGCGGGAGCTGGGCCTGGAAATAGCCAACCTTAGAGCTGACTGTCAAGGTGAATTCACCTGGTGCGCTCGCAACAGCCACACCACAATAGACTATGCTCTAATGTCCCCGAAACTGGCAGCGCACGTAACGCAGGTCCATATCGACGAAGATGGACACTTCAGCCTAGGGAGCGACCACAACCGTATCCGTCTATCATTCTCATCCTCCTCTTGGCACAGAAGACGTACAGAACACCGCGACCCAGCCCGTCGATACCTGCCCACAACATCATACGAAGCTGTGGCCAAACAATTCGAACTGAGTGAGATGCGCACACAAGCCACAACGTACGATGCGTATGTCGCCGAGCTGAAACGCATCATGCGCCAGCACGAGGTGCGCACCAGCTCGAGGGGCGGCACGCAAAGGAAGCCGTGGTGGGACCAAGAGGTGAAACAGGCACTGGGAGCGAGGCGATCCGCGAACAGGGCACACCGTAAGCAGCTCAAACTCTACCCAGCCGAAGATTGCCGCCCAGCATGGGAAGAATATCTCCGCTGCAAGCACTATATGCAAGAAGTTGTGCAAAGAAAAATCGCACAGTGCAATCATCGGCAACTGCAAGCAATCACGAATGCGGGTCACGACAGTAGCCGGCGGTTTTGGAAGTATGTGCAAACGCTCGACCGCAAGCCACCACAGTATGACATCAGGGATGAGGCTACTGGATTGCCAGCTACGGACCTTTCCCAACTGCTGACGCGCCACCTGGAAAGGGCCTATGACCAGCCGACATATGAGCCATGCGATAACCGCACAGCGAAGAGCCCTGAACCCGTCAGTGCCTCGATGGAGGTGTCATGGCAGGTGACACCACAAGCCTTGACACGGGCTATTGCTCATATTGGGGCACACACGGCACAAGGCCTCGACCACATTCCCGCGGGCTTGATCAAATGTCTGGAAACACAGGCACGAGACCAACTCGCCAGAATCTATACTGGCATTATCGCAGGTGACGCCATACCCGCCGATTGGCTTCAAGGGCGAGTGTCACTCGTGCCAAAGAAGGGAGGCGACCGAGGCCTTCTGCGAGACCACAGGCCGATCACAGTGACAAGTGTGCTGTACCGCATCTTCGCCCACGTCCTGAAGAAATGGATGGTCGGCTGGGCTGAAACACAGGGTCACCTCACTGAACTACAGTCCGGATTTCGACACGGCCGACGACTGGACGATAACCTATTCACCCTGACCCAGTGCATCGAAATCGCACGGCAGGAATCACGGGGACTTGTTGGATGCTTCCTAGACGTGGCAAAGGCATACGACAGTGTGCCCCATGAACCTTTGCTACGTCGAATGAAGGAGTTGGGTATGCCGCAGGAGTGGACTAACCTGCTGGCACGCCTATACACAGACAACACAGTGGTGGCCAGCCTTCATGGCAGCACATCGCAACCAGTCGCTGTCCGACGGGGCCTAAAGCAGGGATGCCCCATATCCCCACTCATGTACATGCTGTACACGTCAGAAGTAGAACAATTGCTACTCGAGTGTGGTATAGGCTTCCCACTCCCCTTTCTGTGGGCAGGTCTCCCGGAAATGTGGACGTTGCCAGCACTGGCATTTGCGGACGATATTGTGTTGTTGGCTGAAACCGAGGCGCAGCTGCAGCGGCTGTTAACAGTGTGTGCAGAACATCTAGCTACACTAGGACTGTCTTTCAACCCCACCAAATCAGCTGTGCTCCGGTTCTCGGGCCCATCCGACGCCAACCCTGCAGTACTACTGCCCAACGGAGACAACATACCGCAAGCAACCCAATATCGGTACCTGGGAGTACAGCTGTGCACGGAAGGTGACATATACGTAGCGCATGAAAAACACCTAAAGCTGAAATCCACCCGTGCAACCAGCATCCTACGCCGACAATGCCTGTGGGGCTGCAACCGATATGTGTTGGTGCGTGACCTGTGGAAGGGGGTGCATGTGCCAGGCCTGACCTTTGCCAACGCCATCGTGTGCCTCTCTGCCCCCACAAGAGATTGGCTCGAGCGCGGACAGCGCGAAGTGGGCCCGATAGCGCTTGGCTGTCACGGTCGAGTTGCTGTTGAGGCGATCCAGGGCGACATGGGATGGTCGACCTTTGAAGCCCGCGAAGCTCACAGCAAAATCTCATATGAGGCGCGCCTACGCACCATGAAGGACATCCGCTGGGCACGGAAGGTGTTCCGCTATGTACACCTAAAGGGCATCCGCACGCGATGGTGTACCCGTGTACAGTCCCTGCGCCGGAAATACGGCTTCTGGTCGAACGGTACAGCGGAGGCCGCTGAGTACAAAACTGCCGTACGGACGCAAGTACACCAAGCGGAGAACACCATGTGGAATGCCTCAGCACAGAAGAAGACGACACTAACGCTGTACCTAGAGCACAAAGACGCAGTATCGACGGAGCCGCTCTACGACAACAACGTCGGTAGCACGCTCCTGTTCGAAGCACGGGCGGGGGCACTCCGCACTTTGACCTACCGCCGTCACTTCGACACCTCCCCAGAAGCGCAGGCGGCGATTTGCAGGGCATGTGGGAGCGCAGACGAGACGGCGGAGCACATCATTCTCCGTTGCGCGAAACTATCGCCCCAGCCGGCAGAGGACACCACGCTACCGCGCGCACTGGGTTTTGAATCGGCCGAACGCGGACAGCACAGTGGCGCCATCCGGACGACGAAAGCCCGGCTTCGTATGTGGTGGACAATAGCTAGACGCTGATGGTGTTCATAGCAGCTCTACCCTATCCCTTCTCATTTCTCTCTCTCTTTCTCAGTTTTTCTATTTCACCCGGCTAGGGCACATTACTGAGCCCACCCGATACAAAGGGTGCAGCCACAACGCATCATCATCATCATCATCATCATCAATAGGAGGCAGGTGACGCCGCGAGCATTAGAGCAGGCCATTGCACACATCGGGGCGCAAACCGCACGAGGCCTTGACGGCATTCCAGCAGGCTTGGTCAAATGTCTAGACACGCAGGCACGAGAACAACTGGCCGCAATATACACAGGCCTCATATCGGGTGACCCTGTGCCCAGTGATTGGTCTAAGGGGCGCGTGTGCCTTGTCCCTAAGAGAGGAGGTGACCGAGGCCTTCTCCGGGACTACAGGCCAATCACAGTGACTACCGTGCTGTACCGGGTTTTTACACACATTATCAAGAAATGGATGGTCTCCTGGGCCGAAGCACACGGCCACCTCACGGAACTGCAGGCTGGTTTCCGACAGGGCCGACGGCTAGAGGACAACATCTTCACCTTGACCCAGTGCATCGAGATCGCACGTCAACAACTGCGCGGTCTCGTCGGCTGCTTCTTGGACGTCGCAAAGGCGTATGATAGCGTCCCACATGAGCCCCTGCTACGCCGCATGAGGACAATCGACATGCCACGGGAGTGGACTGATTTGCTGAGCCGCCTATACACCGGCAATACCGTGGTGGCCAGCCTCAACGACTGCAGCTCAGAGCCAGTCGTCGTCCGAAGTGGCCTGAAGCAAGGATGTCCCCTGTCCCCATTCCTGTACATGCTGTACACTTCCGAGATGGAACGGCTGCTTATCGCGTCGGGCACAGGCTTTCGGCTCTCCTTCTCATGGGCAGGTCTCCCGGAGACAAGGACGCTGCCAGGGCTAGCGTATGCGGACGACCTCGTGCTACTAGCCGAGAACGAGGCGCAACTGCAGACCCTGGTGACCATATGTGCTGACCACCTATCTACACTGGGGCTGAATGTCAATCCTCTCAAGTCAGCTGTGCTGCGTTTTTCGGGCTCGCCCGAAGACACCTCTACGGTGCTGCTGCCCTGTGGAGACCCCATACCGCGCGCCGTGGAGTACCGTTGCCTTGGAGTGCTCCTCAACACACAAGGTGCCCTGTACGCGGCGCAGGAAAAACATTTGAAAATGACCTCAACTCGTGCGTGCCATATCCTCAGACGACAATGCCTTTGGGGGTGCAATCGATATAGGGGGTATTCACTGACGCGCTGTGCGCGGTGCATTGTGGGTAATTGAGGCGCAGTCGGCCATTTTTGTGTCCACGGAACGAATGGGGCGAACGTACGTATCAAGTGCTGTCGTGCGGTTCTACTATCAGTGGCATCCGCAGCAATATGTTGTTTATTGAGCTATCGTAGACTGTAAGAAACGCGTGCACAGTGTAAACAAAGGAAGCTGAAGAGCTGCGCGAACGACCTCGGCATTTTAAGGTTCCGGAAGTACACACGAACAATTCCACCCAAACGAGATACCTCACCGAGATGCGACGTCACGTATGGCTGGCACGGCTCAACCGCACAAATATCATGGAATATGAGAAATGTATGCCAAAATGGGCTGGACTGGAATCTTCCGCATGTGCCCCAACTGCCAGCTCTTGTCACTATTCGTGCACGACTGTTCTTCACGCACTCGGAAGACACGTTCCCGTTAAAAGAGCAGCGCGGTATCGCTTCTAGTCATGCGCATGCATGCGGCGCGCCGCCAACACCTCGCCGTGTTTTGCTGCAATAAAATCCTTCAAAGACGGCTCGCTAAACTTTGTGTTTGTCGTACTTGCCTCATTCGATCAGAAGAAGTCGGATGTTCGCATCGTCTGTGTCGTCTGCTAATCAAAGCAGACCGCATGCAGATTCGGCGAAGGAACGTAAGCGGGCAGAGTTGTTTGCAGAAGGTTTGAAGAACTTTGCAAACTTATTTATCTCTAATAACAAATCAAGTTTAGCTTAGCCAAAACTGCGCTGTATTTCAACAGTTTTGTTGCAAAAAGTTATTTCGAGCCCGCTAGGCAACGAGGTGGCGCCACCGGTGTCATCGCTGTGGCCTGTGGCAGCGGTTTCTTTTGCTTCATTACCGCCACAGACGATGCAAACATCCGACTTCTTCTGATCGATTGAGGCAAGTACATCAAAAAAGCTTTGTATAAAAGATACCGACTACCAAATGCCATTTCTATGCAAATATCAGCTACAAAAACTCAGCGGTTTAGTTGGTATAAACGTTGGACGGCACGCACGTAATTACACAAAGAGCGAGTTCGTCTGCTTCAACCGCGGCTCTTAACCCTGCCACTTGTAACGTAGTTGCATTCTTCGAGTGGTCAGTAGGCTTGCGATTGGTTTCTTGTGACGAAGCTCGTCCGTAGGACAAGGAATTCATGAATGTCGCACATATCTATGCGTGGGCACAGGCCGACGCTTACCGTGCAGTTGCGCATATCGACTGCACACGGGTAGGTACCAAAGTTTTGTTTCGTACAGGTCTCTGTCCGCATCGCGCACACTTTGCTGATAAATCAAACTATCACTCATAATACCGATTGAATTTTCATAACAACGGGGCTGGCATGAGGCAGAGTGGCAGAGCAAACGGACGCGCACGAACAGCTAAGCTAACCGCCGCCCCGTACTAGTACTAGTCCGAACAGGACACAAATATGGCATCGACTGCATACTGACGTCAGCTGTGACGTCACGTGAATACCCCCTATATGATGGTGCGCGATTTGTGGAAGGCTGTACATGTGCCTGGGCTGACCTTCGCAAACGCCACTTTGTGCATATCTGCCCAAACGAGGGAATGGCTGGAACGCGGACAACGCGAAGTGGGACGACTGGGGATCGGTTGCCACGGTCGCGTTGCTGTGGAGGCCATCCAGGGGGACATGGGCTGGTCAAAGTTCGAGGCCCGCGAAGCCCAAAGCAAAATTGGGTACGAGACCAGACTCAGCACCATGGACAATAACAGATGGGCGAGGAGGCTGTTCCGGTATATACACATTGCTGGCATTCGGACAAAATGGTGTGCTTGTGTGCAGACTATACGACGGAAGTACAGCGCGCAGACGGACACCCAGGACCAGACCGCCTTGCCCAAGACCACCATACGCACCCTCATACAGCAGGCAGAGAACGCGCAGTGGAGTGCTGCTGCCCAAAAAAAGACGACTCTGGCGCACGACGGTCGTGCTCTGGCGCTATACAGCGCACACAAAAGAGCGATCTCCGCTGAAACGCTGTAAGACAACAACACCAGTAACGCACTCCTGTTTGAAGTTTGAAGCACGAGCGGGAGCGCTTCGCACACTGGTGTACCGCCGCCACTTCGACACCGCCCCGGAAGTTCAAGCGGCGCTGTGCAGAGCCTGCGGGATCGAAGAAGAATCGACGGAGCACGTAGTCCTCAGATGCACAAAGTTGTCGCCCAAGCCGAGAGTGGGCACCACGCTACCCCTAGCACTTGGATTTACAGCAGCGGAGTGCAGTGAACGTGGCGACAACAGTGGCAACAGTGACAGTGCTACGTCAGTCACAAAATCCCGTCTTCGCATGTGGTGGACACTCGTCCACCGTTAACTCTTCCTTTTTTTTCTCTCTCTTTTCTTTTTTTTTTCTTTCCTTTTTGGCTGGGACGCAGTTTAGTGTCCACCCGTTACAAAGGGTGCAGCCTCAAATCATCATCATCATCATCCTGCTGCCACAGCAGACGACGCGGATCTCTCGCATCGTAAAGCCACTTGTTTGAAAGCTGTTGCTACTGTGCGCCCGTTATTGCCTGCCTTGAGTCCGTATCTGCTCTTCACCGAGGCACAGCGTTAATGTTTGGTGCCACTTAGTGAAGTGCTATCGACACAACATGTCCAAACCAAAGAGACAGTGCAAGGAAAGAACGTGTTTTGTCCCGTTCTGTACAAGTGGGTATCGTTCGAATAAGGAGCATGTTTCTTTGTTTACTGCGCCCACCGACGCTGCGCGACTGCTTGAGTGGGAGAGACTGATAAAACGAGAGGACAGGCGGTTGACATCAGCATCCGCGGTGTGCGAGAAGCATTTTGAAGAGCAATACATTGAACGTTCTTTCAAAGTGACTGTGAACGGCGTGGTGAACGAGATCGCCCGAGACAAACCCCGCCTAACGCCTTATGCCGTGCCAACATTGTTTGATCAATATCCCAAGCATCTAGTGCCCAAAAAAGCACTGAAGAGAAAGGTGAGGAACCTTTGCTTGCAGGAGCCTACTACAAAAAGGCGGCGAAACAAATCCGAGTCGTTCGATGTTACCGATAGCAGTGCAACAGGTGATATTGAATGTTCTGCCTGTTCTGACGATGCCGCTGCCGGTATGAACCCCGCCGATCAATTTAGAAAAAGAGTCACCGTCGCAAAGTGACAGCAAAGCTGTACAGCTGCCATCAGCCGAGAGTGGCCACCCATTCAGTAATATATTCATCCCGATTGCATGGATGAAAGTCCCGAGTGCGTCCGGTGTAAATTTGTCCTATGCTTTGTGCGAAGCCGAAGCAAACAATTTCGGAATTTTGTTCATTGAAAGAATGGTTACGTTTAACAAGGCCTTGCCTGAAGGGGGGACTGTTTTAGCCACTGTGTACTTACGAGGAAGGGAGCACAGCAAGGAGGTGCTTACATTGTGCAGCGAGGCAGAACTGCTGGTTCAGAAAGTTTCTGCGATGGTACTGTGCTGCGGGAGTGGAATAAAGCCAGTGTCAAGCAAATATGTCCAGTACAGGAAGATGTATTTTGCGGCAAGGTGCTTGTTAACAACGGAAGCTGAAGGAAGTTCTTGTGCTCAATGCAAATACCAGCGAGTGCTTGCTCAAAACAAAATGCGCAGGTTGAAAAAGCAGGAAAGGACCAGCAGCGAGAAAAATAAACGCCAGAACGTCTCCCGCAACCTGAGAAGGACAAAAAAGAAACTGACCAGCGTGCAGGAGCAAATGGCGCGAATGAAAGATGAAAATAAATCAATCACCGAAGAGGCTCTAGAAGCTAGTATATTCTAGGCATTATAAAAAGGGGACTGCCGTCATCATCACCATCACCCACATCTGCCGTAGCCAAGGCACAAAGCGAGCCAGTCGAAGCGAAGCTGCTTCATGCAGAAATGGAGTGCTTTGCACGTTGTGTACTGAGGACTGTTACAACTTTGCCGCTTCTCCGGGTGCATGCTGTGCCTAGGGTTGTTCAAGCATGTGGGTACAAACGATCACTTCCAGCGGTGCTCAAGGAGATGAAGGCTCGTCGGAAAAAAGTAGGCCCAGAGCCGTTACGGCACCGCTCCGTCAAGCTGGAGTGGAACTACGACGCTGAAATTTATGCCTTTGCTAGACGCCTCGGCGAGAGCTGGTCCGATACCACACTGCGCACAGCATTCGTGGAAGAATCTTATGTGGACCGCGAGAAGAAGCAGCGGGAAGACTTGGGGATGCACTCGGGGGGCGATGATTTCAGTGGCGACATAGGCCTAGCGCCTAACACGCAGCTTTCGGCTGCTGGCAGTGATCTCTGTGGCAGATACGTTCAAGACTACCTTACGCATGCGTTTCCCGGCCTTCCTTCGGACGGCGTCGAGGCAGTGAAACGGTATTTGTTGTCGGATGCTACTCTTTCGCAGGTTTCTAGCAGCATCGGCACTTCGGATTTAATAATGTGTGCAGACTTTCCTCCCGTGGAGAAAACGCTGGCCAACGTGCTCATGGCGTTGATAGGTGGGCTGCTGAAGGACTCTGGCCTAGAAAGAGCTCAACTGTTCGTACGAGACTTCGTGCTGACACAGCTTGTGGGCAAGGACGTGTGCGAGTTGTGGGAGATACCGGATCCTTTCGAGAGACTAGCCGTCGTGCTTGAAGAGACTGGTAGGCCACCAGCAGAGCCACGTTTACTGTGGGAGTCTGGAAGGAACACCCTTGAAGCAAGTTTTTGCGTCGGCCTTTATTCCGATAGGCAGTTGCTTGGTTACAGTGTTGGCGAAACCTTGCCCATCGCCCACGAAATGGCGGCGCGAGATGCGCTGCGCCGTTTTTTCGGACTGTCGCAAAACACTAATGCTTTGCCGCTGGGCGGGAAACTACCCAAATTGCTAGCTGCTGAAGCCGCGCCGCAAAGCTGTTCAACAACGGCAACGCCATGATGCTACCGTGCTAGAGCTGATCGTGTACATACGTGCTTGGTGTCATATGTTGCGGTAGTTCGTGAAATAAATGTTAGAAATACTTTGCTCTTTAGTGATGGCTGTTCAGAATGCATTTCTATTACCTTAAATACATACAGGAACCAGTAAGTTACCAAGCAGCTTGGCACAGCTCCAGCATATGGGAGCTGCAACATAGTACCAGGAGGCCAGCAAGTAATGGTGCTTCAGGGCTGTGTGAATGCCCAACCGCATGTTTCTGGCAGTTTCTAAATTCTGTGGCATACTCAAACTTTTTAACAAATTGCAAGTGGTTAGAATGCATGGAAATACTTGCAAATCACGGCAAACATGGTCACATAGAATGCTTCCTGCTTCAGCACTTTATAAAGTCATACAGTCACACTGGACCGTCACAACAGTTCATTACGACCTGAACTACGCGCACGCCAAATGTTACTCTGCTCAAGGAGATATGTACAAGCCACACCATCAGCTAGTTTACACTAAAATTTGTACCATACTTTCTGCGGGTATCGCCGAGCCAAAAAAAAAAAATGCCTTTTAAAGCGGAACCAAAAGCAGCAACATCTGTTCACAAGGAAGAAAACAGCTTAAATTCTCTGAACAGTTCTGCTTTTGAAAAAACAGGGAACCATGTCTTTGGCAGAGGAGTTTTACTTTCTTCGTATGGCACTGCCGTAGAGACTGTGCTCAAAATTTAAACATCACTGCGTGCCACATCAGCCTGAAATTCAGGAAAATTAACGGCATGGTAGCGTAATGGTTTCAACTTTATGCCTCAAAAACTATTTGAATTTTTCTCTATTAGTAATGCTTATGGCTTTGAGGCCATGCAGTTTGTTTGCTGCAGCATTGTTTTGCCTGTTGATGTGACTGCCAAAAATTAGGACGGGTTGTAGAACAAAATATAGCCCATCTGTGCCACAGAAAATCATACGACCAACTTTGCATGTGAATTCCATATGTTAGCAGCCTTCACTGGACTTCTAAAAGAAGTTGCTGTCTACTTGAGCAGTACATAAAAAAATATTCATTTGTAATCGTAACAGAACTTGAAATCATATTTTCACCCTTTTAACTATAAGTTTGAACTTTTCCATCTAAGCTGTTAAATACCATACAAAATGTGCTAAATTAAGCTTTTAATATTCAGTTTAACGAAGGGTACAAAGGGTAACAAAGTAAAAAGGGTCAGTGTTTTTGGCTGGCAAGGCATAGCCAGATAGCTGTTAAGTACAAGTTACAGTCAAAGTTGAGAATAAATAGAGAAGCTAGAGGCATAATACAACATGAGCATTGCTGGATAAGCAGCACAACCGTGCAACGCCAGGCATTGCTTCATTAGCCTACACTACTCTGCAGACCGGAAAGCATCACTATCTCACCACCTCCTAGCTTATCACCATTTGCTAGCTACTTCTCAGCTTAGAGCAGTTAGGTTTATCAGCTGCATGCAGGACACTGATACAAAATTGTGCATGGAGCAGAGTTAACATGCACACCACGTGGTGCTTCAAACCCAAGGTACCTGAAGGTACACATGCAAACTTAGTTCTTGAAAATAAAACTTCCGCTTTGGGTTTTGTGAGTCTGTTCCTAGGCTGTGTACCTTCTGGTTTTAACTGGAAAACAGAGATAAACATCTGCTGGTAAAAAAAAAAATATGAAATCTGTTAAAACCGAAAAACATTGCTTTTTGGTATGTTCATGCTGGCCTATTCTTTACGGAAAACTTCCAGTTTCATTCTTTTCAAAGCAGAGAACCAGGCTAGCAGGCACTCAAGAGTCCAAGGGGCGGTCTCGCTCGAGGCTCTGCTGCATTGGCCATAGGAATGCACCCAGCAGCATCTCCATTGCTGTAGCAATGAACCATTTGCGAATATCTGTTGGTCAGCTTCTCCCAAGGCTTGTTTTTCAACTGAAAGTATTCATTCCCGGACGAAACTCCCGCATCATTCATGAAAGTAATAATAAGAGGCCAGCTAGGAGTGCAATATGAAAAAGCTCAAGTTCCCCTGTTATCACTAGTAGATGGTGAGCATTGTTATCTTTGTTTTGGAAACAGCATGCATTTGACTGGCCAGTTTTAGCCCAAGTATTTTGGGCATTTTAGGTTTTCCTTTGACAAGCACTAATGTTGAGCGAGCATTCTCAAAATTGTGTGATGTCATGGCTGATGACAGTCCAAGTATCCTTGTGTTTAACAAAATCAACTCTAATAGCGTTTGCTCCAAGGTCAATAAATTTTTGCCTATTTGCTTCTACAATCGTTTGGCCTTGAGAATTTTTTCACCAATGATCGCCGTATTTTAGTTTGCACCATAGATCTAGCCGAAAAACCTAAATTTTAAAATTGTATACAAACACCAAAAAGTATCCTCCGAAGTTTAGAAAAATAAACATTGGAAAATACACGGCCTATCTATATCATACAACCTTGTTATGCTTTCTTGATGGTGATATAAATTGTGGAGGTTTATCCCAGTTAAGCCTAATTATACAAGTTATGACGCACTCAGACTGACGCATGCCTCATCCGTGGTGATGCTGAAAGCACTGGTGAAGCAGCTGTTATAACCTCGCCTAGTCATGTGTTACACAGCGGCAAGGTTCCAAGCGGGTACAGCTGCAATGCCTGCTCACATTGAATCACATGTGACGTCTACAGACACACCTCTGCTCCGGCAGCTGGAGGTAGCTCCCGGTCTAAAGTTTATCTACAAACATTAAGCCAAGTACTATATCTGGACACTAACTGCTGGTAAATAAACTAGGTCATGTTGACAAAAGCGCCAAGAAGGTGACTTTTCGCTGCCAAGTACTGCCACAATACATCACTGAAAAAAGCCAGCAATTCATTTTCCAAGAATATATTTGCCAAAATAAACTGAAAGGAGTTGTGAAGTAAACGGACACCAAAATTTCAGAGCAATGGGATTAGCACTTTCTACGAAAAGGTAGTCGAGGACAAAAACACCACGGGTTCACGTAACAGTTTATTTCTTCATATCACGACTGCCATCAGCTGCATTTCGATGCAGGCAAAGCGAAGAGGTATCCATGTGCTGTATGATGCAATGCACGTTAAAGATCTCCAGGTGGTCAAAATTACTCCATAGCCCTCCACTACAGCTCCTCTCTCTCTCTTTCCACTTTCACTCCCACCTCCCTTTCTCTCCCTACGTCACAGTTCACACAAAGGAGGCAAATGAAAAACATTGACCCACAAGGGCTTATGCAAGCTGCTTCTGGTTTAGTGGAACAAATATGAAGTGTCCAGCTAACAATGCAATGCAGGAATTGTTTTCAGTGAATTTACATCTCACAAAATTTTTCCATGACTGTAAATTAGAGTTGACATTCAAGTCTCAGGAATGTCACTGAGAAAACTGGTTTTATGTTTCCATATTTATGGCAAGAGCTTAATAGGCATGAGGAAAATATAAACATTTTCATGCTTTCTTGGCACCTTGCCTGAAACCTTTCAAGGTATTTTTTTTTCTCCAATTGTTCCCTACTGTCTGAGCAGCTGTGGAGCTTAGCCTTCAGAATGATTAGAGTGGTAGGAGAAATTTTGAAACATACACCTGTTGTGGTTCATAATGTTTTCAAAGCATTTAATGCTTCATTCTGAATACTGTACCAAGAAACAGCACTACAGGTGGTACTTTTCACGGAGCCAGCCCCTAAAACTGCTTCAGGGCAGTGGCAACAGTTTGGCCGTTTCACCGATTCATAGGTATTGTGTGTACCATCATGAACACACTCATAAAAAAGTTAGTCAAAAACAAACCATGAAACGCATGCTTCTTTACTTTTAGAACTGCATTTTGGAGTTTGTTTTTGTAAGAATACGCCTCAAGATTGTACTTGCCAAGGCTACAGTTGTACCTCACCATGACGACTCTCCCCTGGGGCAGCTTATGATCTGGCTCCTCGCTTGTATTTTACTCTGCAAGTTGTTTTGCCACAGAAGTTTACCGTCCTCGCCCACTTTGTTACCATTTTTTCCAGGCTGCAGCCCAATAATGAGCTATAAGTTTGAAAATTAACAGCACACTGAAAAAACCTAGATCAGCAAAGTAAAACCTTCAGTGCTTTATAAAAGCACCCCTAATGGATTCATCATTACTAAATAAAATCAGCAACTCAATGAATTTTACAGTCCTAAGCATGCTTTGGTTTGGTTTTGGGGTTTAACGTCCCAAAGCGACTCAGGCTATAGACCAACACCAATCTGTGACGCAAGCAGGATGCGGTGGCACTCCTATCGCCAGCGTGAGCTGACTGGGGGTGAAAAGTAGGCTTAGCGCCCATAGGAATACATGGAAGCGAAATATTCCAAAGCAGTTTTCTAATTTCACGGGTCATCTGCGATGTCACTATTCAGTACAGAGCAACTATGAACGTCCTAGAACAGCTCGTGGACGTGTGAAATCTCATTACCGAGGCGAAGTATTATTAAAACATCGCGAAACATATGAGGGTGCTAGTTGAGAGGCCGATCCCATATAAACACATGTAAACACAACTTACCGCAACATTTTGCTCGGTTCAGGAGCGATGAACCCTTCTCATTTTTTGGTGAATGTCTTCTACGATGCCCCGACATCATGTTGCATGACACACTACATTCTCTTGCAAGTAATGCAAGTCTGACGACTTGCGGGACCGTTCACAACATGATAAACTGACCGCGCACAGTTGCAGATGACCATGCACCGCCGACGCCGTCGCTAACAGACGCTCCAGAGCTGGAGGCGGCGGGTATCGCCTGTTGCGCCGTCGTCAGCTGCAATGCGCGATTCACGTTCGGTCCATATATTGTCGTATGGGGTTTGGCATTTATTTTTTAAACGTAATTCTGTCGAGGATGTATCATTTGAGCAACAGTATTATCAAGCTAATTTACTCCATGCGGCAGTATAGCAGAACTGTAAACAAAACTGCGCGATTCGTATGATATTTTGGAGGTGTCCGGATTCATAACATAGATTTTTGTAAGAGTTTTAAAGGTGGAGTGGCTCCGCAGTGACGCAGCATACTTTGTCACACACTTCTTCAAAGCACTGACCAACGTTTAACGACCGGCCACCACTTCTGGTGCTCTGCAAAACGAGAAAAATGTTCCGGTAAGTTGCGTTTACAGGTGTTTCTATGGGTCGCCCTTCCATCTTGCACTCTCATACGTTTTGCGGTGTTTTAAAAATACTTCACCCCAGTAATGAGATTTCATACTTTCACTATCTGTTCTAGGGTGTTCATGGTTGCTCTGTGCCGAATAACATCACAGATGCCCCGTGAAATGAGAAAACTGGTTTGAAATCTTTCGGTTCTATGCATTCCTGTGGGCGCTAACCCTACTTTTCACCCCCAGTAGGCTGCCGCGCCCCCTTTGTTAGTAATCACGGCATTGGTCTATAAGAGGCATCGATGTGGAGAGCTCCGAAAATTTCGCCCACCTGGGTTCTTTAACGTGCACTGAAATTGCACAGCACACAAGCATCTAGCTTTTTGCCTCCATCGAAAAGTGGCTGCAAAGGCCGGGTTTCAATCCCGCATCCTTGGGAAATAGTCGAGTGCCCTAACCACTGTGCCACCCCGGCTGGGCTAAGCATGCTTCTTATGAAAACACATGCAAAGAGATAATGAAAACCTGTAAACAGCCACCCTGGCTTAAGTATACTTCTTATGAAAACATGTGCAAAAAGAAAAATAAAAACTTGTAAACAAACACCTGCATATACATTTTTAAATGCAAGGGTGCATAGCATTTGATGCCATTTTTAAATGAATTGGAGTGCTCCTGAGTTTGCTCTTCATATTGTGCAGTAGTGTTTGGTAAGGAAATCAGAAAAATTGAATTTTTGTTTGATTTACCCTACCTACCATCCTAAAAACAAAAACTTTATTGGGACAGCCTTTTATATGACTGCTTTTCTGAGCAGTACAAGAGTCAGCATGCTGTTTTCTGCTTTCACTTTAGTGGCTACTAAATTACTCTGGAAAGGATAATGCATTCACTCTGTCATGCACTGCTGCACATTACTGCTATCAGATGCAACTAGATGTTTGCGTAATTATAATCATCATTGAAATCACATAAATATTGGTTAAAGCACCTTCACACTAGCTGTTGCACGATATTGTGGTGGCAAAATGTAGCCAAAAATGGGAACACGGTTTGTTTTTCAGCCAATCATTAAATGTGACATTCTATTGCCGAAGGTGAGTATAAAAATATTGGCATATTATAAGAGACCTCACCGGATAATTGCACTAACGATCGCAGAACTCACGGTTTAGGCAGGAATTTAATTTAAATTAGCCAAGAATGTTAGGTTGCAGCAGATGGTGGCGTCACATTGTGCCCTTTCATTCTGGTTAATATGGTATAGGTGGCTGGAGCTCTTGAACTGAATATATGTTACATTTTAGTACTAGGCCAGTGTTATTTGAGGTGATACCAACTTAAAGGAGCCTCCATTTCCTAAGTTACAGTCACATATAATTATTAATTTACTTGATTCATTCGTAAAACGCTTTCGAAACAAAAATCACATATTCAAATATTCTGCTACGCATCGGCAGCACTGCTACAGGCAAAAATGAGCGTTAGCATTTGTGGGAGATGTCACCGTGTTTATTTAGTTTTTTATTTTTTTAATTCTATTTAAGGCTTAGTACTCAATTACAGTTTTAGCAAATCTTATGCATCTTAGGTAATGGCACACTCTGCAAGCGACCTAGGTGACGCAGCAGTTGTGTTCCTAAACTTGGATAGAGTCGCTATACTAAGTGTATACGTATTGTGTCCACAATGTCGGCGTTTGCAGACGTTATGCACTACAAGAGAACAAGACTGTCTTGAAAAAAATGTTCTGGTTTGCTTGTCAGCTGCACAGTCGGGTATTTGTTAATTTGGGGATGGAGCTTATGAATGACACAAGAAAAAAAATTGTTGAAAACGTCAACAGACTGTCCCTTTAGGATCTCTGCAATATGGGAAAATCCCCTTTTCACAAAATTCAGGAACTTATCACCTTGAGGCTTCCATAAGTGCCCAACTATACAGCTGAAGGAAAGAAGCCAACAGTCTTCGAGGCCGAGGAAAGCATTGGGGATTGTACTTTGTCTTTTTTTCTTTTTTAAATTTTTACTTCGGTAATCACATAAATTAGTAATGTAATCTATTTAGGGGAAAGGTAAACACAAAGTAGAAGGAAAAACAATGTGCCGATGGTGGGGACCGAACCCACGACCTCCGAATATCGCGTCCGGTGCTCTTCCAACTGAGCTACATCGGCAGCTGTCCCACCTGCTACTTTCTTGGGTATTAATGTTGTCTGTATACAAATCTTGAGTGTGTTCACCAGCGCCGCCCTGAACCATAGCGTTGGACGTGGAACGTCCTGTGTTACCGCCAGAGTCACGTAGAACGCGATCAAGAGCGAGGGCGAAAGCTGTTCTAGAACCCTCTTACGCTACCTATGGCTTTAAGACTGCCAGAACCGAGACCCCCCCAGCTGAAATTCAGACCATGTGACCTAAAGGCCCATGATCAATGCAGTGCATGTTGCGGATACTATCCAGTGGACTACTTTGCAGTCAAGAAAGACCACTGACAAAAACGGAAAAAAAACACTGTATTCATCTTCTGGACACAAACTGCATCCTTGGCTCCCCCCCCCACACCCCTTGCCATCGTAGTTGCTGAACTTCAAATTGTACTCTGTATGCAACTTCACTGCACAACTATGATGTGAAAGTGGTGACGAATGCAGCAGCAGATGGCCAGCCTGAAGCTGTGTAGCACGTCGGTAGTATGTCGCCTTGTAGATGAATGCATCCTTGGTAAACCACACATCTCTCTGAAAAAGAAGTGCAGCTGCTGTGGAAATGGGAAATGTTCCCCATTATATAGCAAGGCTTGCTCGTGAGGCTCTTCACATTTACATGCCGTAAACTTTAATGTAGGCATGGGCAGTTTGAGTGCCAAATGCATAATCGCACCAAACACTAGGCCTCTCTTTTGCAGACAGCTGAGTGCGTGTTTTCTGCAGCGGCTCGAAACACTGCATTGCAGAGCATAAAAGTTCATCACCAGGGAGTCGATAATGCTGCTGCTGCCACCGGCTTGACGTGCAGGACTGCCCATCCTCCACATTCTGCATGCTATGTACATCAAGCCAAATAAACACGACGATGATGTGAACAGCATCAAACACCAAGCACAGCACGTGCTGCTCAGTACCTCGGCTGGAAATAAGGTGCACTCCGTGCCTGCCCACCGTAGTGCCGATATCGCGGACTAGGAGGCCTGCTTGCATGCCAGTCAGACTCGTATGCACCATACCCTTCTTGAAAGCGGTCCATAGGCCTGCCACGCATTTCGTAACCGTAGTAACCACTGCCCCGGCCATGCATTCGGTTGCCACCATTGCTCATTGTTTGTTGCTGCTGTTGCTGTTGCTGCTGCTGCTGCTGCTGCTGGTGATGCTGATGATGAGGCTCTCGAGAAGAGTAGTAATCGCCTCGCTCCCACATGCCTCGACCATCCACGAGGCTTGCTGGCGGAGATCTGTCCAGTGACGAACGCATCTGGACTGTCTCTATTTTTGCAGGTGCCACATGGATGTCTGAGGAGAAGGAGTCATGCACATTAAATTCGGATGAGGGTGGGGAATCCTGAACTCGGAATTCTGAAGATGAGTCTCGGATGTGAAATTCTGATGATGATGACTCGTTTATCCTGTAGTCAGATGACGGTGACTCTCGCACGCGGAATTCAGATGGTGATTCTCGCACTCGGAATTCAGAAGATTCTTGCACTCGGAATTCGGACGATGATTCACGCACTCGAAATTCTGAGCGTTCTCGTGTCGTGTAGTCAGAAGTCTCACGGAAACGAAAGTCGGACGATTTTCGTGAAGTGAAATCAGCAGTGAAATCATCAGAGTCGTGAAGATTAAACTCTGATGACTCCCTTGTGGTGAAGTCGGATGGTTCACGAAGGTGAGACTCTGATGATGTCTCTCGGAAATCTGAGATGAGGTCTTGCTTTGCAACATCAGGGGAGTCGTGCAGGCGCCTTATGTCTCCTTGACTAGCCAGTGGAGGCGTGAGTTTCAGCGCAGGCGCTGTAGTAACAGCAGGCTGGGAAACAGGCAGGTCCAAGTGCGGCTTGGTGTCGTCATTTCTCTCTGCACGGGCAGTGGTTGCAGGCGCTGCTGTTTCAGCAGGGCTCACCTGTGGCTGGACTAGAGTGATGAGATTGCTGGCAAGCTTCTTGCGATGCATACCATCCGTGTGTTCTTCGTCACCAGAGCCATCATCGTCCAGCTCCATATCCGTCACGTCGAAGTTCTCGGAAACGGGGATCAGGTAATCTGCAGATGGTGAGGGCGGTGTTTCCGACCTTCCTTTGGGAACTGCCGCACCACTTCGGTGAACTGCCCCTGTCACTGTTTGAATTGGCTCGAGATAAGCCTGCAATGCCGGCGGGAGAGGTGGAGGGGCCAAGGCAGGTGCATTCAATGGTGACTGCACCGCTGCTACAGGGCCGCCTGCTTTTGGAGATGCCTGAGCCCAGCTTGCCTTTGGAGACGCCTGCACCCAGCTTGCTTTAGGAGATGCCTGTGCCCATGTCTTGGGGCTTGCGAGGCTCGGTATTTTGGAGCCAAAAGCAGCACTCACCTTTGGCTCTGGAGAACCTTGCATAGTTATGGGTTTCATGGCGTGAACACGCATGTCCGAGTCCAGAAGCGACGCAGCCTTCCTTGCAGAGTTCTCATCAAGTACAGGTGTTCCCTGTCCACTGTTCTCGTCCTTGAGAGGTGTATTACCACTGTGCGCTTCTGATTGTGTAGCACCTGGCCTAAGGGCTGCTGAAGCATACGGAGGAGAGTCAGCCCGTTTGGGTGTGTTGCTAGCAGAACTAGTGGATGAGAACAGACCTCCGGGTATGTTACCCATTGTTTGCATAAGGTTCGAGAGTCGACTCTCTAGTGTGCTGGGTCCAGGAATGGCAGCAGCCAGTGAGGCTGCGTTCACTGCTGGAAGCACAGCCCTGTTTTCCTGGAACTCTTGGTTGAAAGCATCCAGCCATGATGACAGCACAGTTGGGCCTGTTAAAGAAGCAAAGAAGTGTTCTGCATGAGAATCACTAACGTTTGGTACTAGCCACAAGACATAGAAATCGCCTAAGCTTTTAAAAGGACACGAGACATAGCACAAGACTACTCTTCAGAGTCATTTACCCTGCTGGCAACTTTCTTCTGCACGTGCATTTAGTTGTCACCCCTCCTTGTAACGTTTCAGCGAAAGCACACAACAAATATTAATGACCGTTGCCTATCTATAGGTGAATCCTGGCATCAATCATTGGGTGCAAGCAGCTAGCATTAAGCTAGCAGCAGAGTAAATTAGCGCAAACATAAATCCAAAGAGGGTTGAATCATAATAGTACCCTTAAAGGCAGAGCTTAAGGAATGTGCAAATTGTCCACAGTGAAGTATGACTGCGCAGAAGAAAAACGCACCCAGGTCACCCACGCGCCACTCAAGGCGAGGTCAAAGAAACACGATAGCAGAGCCCTCAGGTGTCATGCCGGTGCCTACCTTATGACAATCAAGAATAGGAAAAGGTTTGAGTGTTGGCTGAAGGATGATTACGTGAGAAAATGCAGAGTAAGCTCTAAATGCAAGTATACAGAAACAGGTCTTTCCAAAACTGTTCCCCTCAGCATATTGCAATGCAGAGCTGAGCTCAAATTTCGCATTACTGAGTATCATACTTGTCGGGTATTTCTTTCTTCCCCTATGGTGGGTCAAAACTATGAATGCAGGTTATATATAGAGGCAGCTTATACAAGCAAAAATATTGTAAACACAAAACTTTTCATGCCGCCCCAGAAAAGAAAAGCTGCAATGGGCAATGCGTTTGTTACATGAAAATACTTTGTTGGGCGAGTTGGTAAACATCTATTGTTAATAAAAACAGCATGAACAGGAAGACACAAGACAAGATAAAAGGAAGCTACAGGGCAAACGCTGACTCGCAACTTGGCCTCAGCCTTCAATCCAAGGCCCAGACAAAAACAAAGGTGACAAAAACGAAGCTTGTGCATTGTGCATCCCTTAAGGGGGGACACGGGTCTTTGGGACCAAAAAATGACCAAAAAACCGATTTTCTGAAAATGGCATTTTTGGAATCTGTGGCTATTAATCTACAAGTTCACCAATTTTCTTCTTCCAGAAGTCAGTATTTTCAGCATAATAACGAATTGAAATCATCGCGCGGGCTGAATTTGCGCAGCAGCAGACGATAAAACGGCACATTTTTCGTTGCGCGCAACTGCCGTTCCGCCGGACCGATCTCGGCCATGTTAGGCTCGTTTGAAAGAGCGCTTTCTGGGTTTCAATTTCCCGCCGCTAGCGCTTGTCTGCCCTCAATGGCCACTGAGAAAAATAACCACAAAGAAAAACGAAAACGCGGCATCTGATTCGCTGCTGAGCGCACGTGACTGCAACTGAGCCATCCGATTGGCTGATTCTATCGCACGTCGTCTGCTTGCGGCGGGCCAGCAGCCGTTGAAAGCGTCCGAGACGCCATTTTGTTCTGAGTCGAGACCGAGGCGAGACGATGCTCTCAGTAAATTCCGCTCGCGCCACAAATTCGGCAAAAAGAAGAAGAGTGCGCGCGGCGACAACTTTCGGAACCGTCCTGCGGCACCCGAAAGCTCCGAGGATGTGCAGGAGCCAGCGGCAAGTCAAGAAGTCCCCGCGGCCGAAATAGGCCTAGCGAGCTCGGCGGCGCCTACGCCCAGCGGACGCGTCCGCCACGACACGACGATGCTGCAGCCTTCGGACTTGATTGAAAAGAAAAGAAAAGCCGAAGGAATGCTGCAGGAGCTGGGTTCAACCGCAGCGACGAAGAGGAAAGCGGATTTCATCGCCACTTCTGACGCCCGTCTTCTTGACGCGACCGGCGGTTGCCGTGCGGACGATACGACGTTCACTGTTGTGAGTTTGGAGTCGCTGAACGAACTGTTGTCTGCTGTGAAATGTAAAGTGTGTGGCGGGGATGTCCATATTTCAAAAGGAAATCGTGAATATGGTCTAGCCGTTAAACTCTCTCTCGCGTGCGTGATTTGCGGGGACATTTCATCGGCATGGAGTTCGCCGCGCGTGCAAGGCAGCCAGAAGATAAATCCGTTTGCCGTGAATATCCTTGCTGCACGCGCGATGCAAAGTACCGGACATAGGCAAACGGCGCTGAATGATGTGTTTGCGGCGATGAACATATCTCATCGTGGCCTGCACACGAAAACGTGGCAGGACTACGTAAAGAGTAAGCTGACGCCCGCAGCAACACGCGCAGCCGAAGGAGTGTTGAAAGACAGCGCCCGTTCTGTTCGGCAACTCTATAACGAGTTGAACCTTGACAACCCCGGGAACATTTCTGTCTCTTTCGATGGTTCATGGATGACCCGGGGTCATTCATCCCACATCGGTGTCGGCGCCGTAGTAGAACTTTTTACTGGACTGGTACTTGACTATGTAGTTTTCAGTAACTTTTGTGCTGGGTGTGAGCGTGGGCCCAAAGAAGGTGACCCGTCCTATGAGGCGTGGAAAGAAAGCCACTTGTGCCAAAAGAACACGGACAAAAAGTCCGGTGAAATGGAAGTTTAGGCCGGACTTGTTTTGTTCGAAAGGTCACTGGAGAAACATGGCCTTAGGTACACGACCATGCTCTCAGACGGCGATAGCCGCACATTTCTTGCATTGCAAGAATCAGCTGTGTACGGCTACATCGAAATCAGCAAAGAAGATTGCACAAACCATGTGCAGAAGCGGATGGGAACGGCCCTACGCAATGCAATTGCCAAGCATAAAGGTGATGCAAAAGAGAGCTTGAGTGGCAAAGGAAAGCTGACAGGCGACCTTGTCACCAAGTTGACATCGTATTACAGCTGGGCCCTGAAGTCCCATGCTGGAGATGTTGGGGCAATGCATAAGGCAGTGATGGCTACCTATCATCACGTAACCTCCAATGATACCGTGTCAAATCACACCCTCTGCCCGACAGGCGCAAACTCGTGGTGCCGCCAGAATGCTGCTGCAGCCAAGGGAGAGCCTGCTCCCAAGCACAGATACAGTTTGCCACCACATGTGTGCAAAGCACTTTTGCCTATTTATGAGCGTTTGGCAGACCCAAAGCTGCTGGAGCGGTGCCAGCAGGGAAAAACCCAGAACAGTAATGAAAGCTTGCACTCCCTAATATGGTCACTCGCACCAAAGGAGCGCCATGCGTCACTGTTCTCCGTTCAAGCAGCTGTTGCAGAGGCTGTTGTCCGCTTCAATGCAGGAAACCTACAAGCATGCTCAAAAATACTGAGTGAGCTAAATATGAACCCTGGCGTCCAGAATATCAGGAGGATGGCTGAGAAGGACAGGCGCCGAACAGCCGAATCAGTACGCAAGCGTGCCTCTGCGGAAAACATGCATCGGGCACTGAAAAAGCGGCATTCTAGTCAGCCCAAGCAGTCAGATTACATGCCTGGTGCATATTAGCTGTCTGCAAGTGTAAATATGCATATATCTTTTCGAAATTTTGAATAAATTGTGCCTAGTTTGTTTTTTCCCATTTTCTCAAAACTCAAATTTTGGACACTTGGCTGGTTTAGTTCGTCGATATCTCTGCATCTAGGACAGATAGAGATGTAATTCCTTTTTCTACATAAAGCTGAAGGTGCAGTGAATGCAATGATCGAAACAGAATTCTTTATTCAAGCTTCAAAAATTTTTTATTTTGCCAAGTTAATTGAAGCATGATAGGCACGTCTTGAAGGACAACTTTCAAAGTGCAGCAAAATTGCTAATAAGGGTAAAATGGAAAAACTGCTTTGATCATTGCACTCTTTGGTCATTGTACTGTACCGCCATGCATTAAAAATGATGTTTTATAGAGGCGTTTTTTTTGCGCGGAAGTACTAATTAAATGAATAATTAATATTATTATCTCGGGAATTAACTGACATAGAGAAAAACAAGTTACATTTTTGAAATCAGCATAAAAATCTGAACAAGAGGGTATGATTTTATCAGGATTGGCTTTAAAATAATGAAAATAGCTCTAAGACCAGTGTCCCCCCTTAATGGTTCAGATATTAAAATTTTTAGTTATGCTAATGATTTCTTAGTGATTTTGGATAAGGGCTCTGCATTGATGCAAAGTGTGGAAAGTGTCCTTTCAATTTTTAGGCTACAAGGGAAAGGACTGCTTTTACCCATGAGCTACCTGCAGTTCCTAGGTTTAAACAAAAATTTGTGATGGGGAGGCGTGTTGGAAGTATTCTCCCCGGGCTAAAAAAGAGCTACTTCCATATGGGTCAGCCCATTCAAAAACGGTTAAAAGAGCGATTGCTCCTCTTTGTTTGGAGTCAGCCTGATAAAGTCATGTGAACATATGGTTGAGGATAGCTTTAATACCGTATTTATTCCAATCTAAGCCAATAGTTTTTACTGAAATTCCGAATACGAAACTGAGGTGTCGGCTTAGATTCGAGGATGTGGCTGCACAATCGCCATCGCCATCGCGGTATTGCGCAGGTGACTAGCGTTGGCCTGTGGGTAGGCCTACTGCAATTGCTAGCATGTCCGTGGACTCTCCGTGTGGTTTTTTCGATTCGTGAACTTCGTTTCCCGACGCGATGGCGCCTACAAATAAGCGGTGTCATTATACCGCTGCTTTCAGGCGGAAAGTTGTGCTTGCGGCGGAAAGCTCGTCCAACCTTCAAGCGCAGCGAGAGTACGGCGTGGACGAAACAAATATCCGCCGCTGGCGAAAACATCGCGACCAGTTGTTCAACTGCGCTGCAACCCGAATGGCATTTTCCGGACCCCGCAGAGGCCGTCACCACGTGGTGGAAGAAGAAGTCGCCAAGTTTGTTAAGAAGCAGAGGGCCGGAGCACTTCCTGTAACTACAGAAGTTATTCAGGCGAAGGCAAGGGAGGTCGCGAAAGCATGAGGCATCCCGCGCACTACGTTCAAGGCAAGCAGAGGCTGGCTTCAAAGGTTTATGAAGCGGTTTGGTTTCAGCCAACGGCGACGAACGTCAGTGTGCCAGAAGTTTCCCGGAGATTTTGAAGAGAAATTAATTTCTTTTCAACGGTACATCATAAAGAAGAGGCTTGAAAAGGGGTACGCACTTGGGCAAATTGGAAATGCCGACCAGACCCCAGTTTACTTCGATATGCCCATGGCGTACACAGTGGCCGAGAAGGGGTCAAAAGAAGTAAAAATGCATACTACGGGCTACGAGAAGCAACGTTAAACCGTAATGCTTTGCTGTACTGCCGATGGACGGAAGATGCCACCGTACATCATCTTCAAGCGGAAGACTCTTCCAGCGAAAGAAGTGTTCCCAAAAAACGTCATCGTTCGTGTGCACGAAAACGGATGGATGACCGCGGCAATGGTCAAAGAATGGATTAGACTCGTGTGGCAACGTTGACCAGGGGCATTGTTGTATCGGGACTCCCTCCTGGTCTTAGACTCGTACAGCGGACACTTGACGGACGGCGTGAAGGCTGCACTCTCACGAGGTGGGACAGATGTAGCTGTAATACCTGGCGGCATGACCAGTCAGCTGCAGCCGCTCGATGTTGCCATCAACAAACCCTTCAAATCTAGGGTGCGCAAGTACTACACTGATTGGCTGACAGAACAAGATCACGAACTTACTCCGACAGGTCGCATTAAACGCGCATCGCTAAGTCAAGTGGCCAAATGGGTTGCAGAAGCGGGAAGATACTCCCGCGGAGATGATCGTGCGGTCATTCCGTAAATGCTGCATTTCAAACGCCCTGGATGGTACTGAGGACAGCGCGCTGTGGGAGAAAGACAGTGATAAGGAAGCCTCCAGCGAGGAAGACGAGTGATCAGTTGGCCTTCATTTGATTGAATAAATGTCTTTCTAGTCCTGGGTGGTCTCTTTCTATAGGCTTGCATTCGAGGTGTTTTTTTTTTTTTTTTTTTTTTCGGTTTCGAGAGTTTTGGGGGGTCGGCTTGCAATCGCGGCCGGCTTAGATTCGAGCAAATACGGTAACCAAATACAAAGGCTTCAGATGGCCGGATTCTCGGGTACGGTAATTTGTGGGTTCGCAGAGACTCTGCTTCAGAAAATGAAAGGCAAAAGAAGGGTTGCAGCTAAGTTGAAAAATAAACGCCCACAAGTAATTCCTTATATTCACAGAGTGGCGCATTGACCGAAGAAGGTGGGAGGCAGGTATGAGGTGCCAGTGTTTTCTGCGCCAAAAAAACTGGGCGGTTTGTGTGCCAGAATAGGGAGGAGAAAGAAGGCAAAATGTGATAAGACGCATGTAAAGAGGTTCATAGGCTGTGTGGTGGGTGTGGTTTACGAGATTCCATTGACATGCAGAAAAGTATATATAGGCCAGACTGAAGATGTATTAATGATAGAACAAGGGAACATGAGAAGTCCATAGAGAATGGGAAGGGGTCAAATTTACCCCTGCATTGTCAGAAGTGCAAGTGTGAGTTGTTGTTTAGTAGGCTTAAGATTTTAGAAAATAGTCGGGACAGGATAAGTCCGCAAA
The DNA here is from genome assembly GCF_055883805.1 of Amblyomma maculatum. Classification (NCBI taxonomy): domain Eukaryota; kingdom Metazoa; phylum Arthropoda; class Arachnida; order Ixodida; family Ixodidae; genus Amblyomma; species Amblyomma maculatum. Next base: position 20,297,552 of record NC_139345.1, on the reverse strand, counting down.
ATTTTAGAGGAGTTTTGAACTCAGAAGAAAGATGGCATATGTGTTAGTGAAGCCTCGCTGTCTTTACGCAGGAAAGAAATTTCTTTTATTGAGTAATCCTCCTCAGTTGATGGAAAGACTTGAGTTTATTATAGCCCCTAAAGCTGTTATTCTGAGATACCTTTCTTGTACCGTGGGCCCTGTTTTGTGTTTTGATCCTACCTACAGTTGAATCCCGCTATAACGAAATTCACGGTGCACGAAAAAAAATTCGTTCTCGCGGAACTTCGTTATCGCAAAAATTTGACGTGAAACGCAGAAAGAATTGCCCAAGCAGCAGCAAAGGCGTTTAATGCCAAAAATCTGTAAGCTTGGTTTGCTTACGCTTCACGGCGAGCAACGCCGTCACGCGATTTTCGCACTCGGTCAGCAAACCCATTGCAACATCGTCGTCTCGGACAGCAACGAAATTCCTGATGACATCAAAAGCGTCCATCACCTGTACGGCGGTTGCCGCAGCCGACGCTTCCTGTACGTCGTCGTCTTCTTCATCGGAAGAGTCCTTATCATTCCGGGCAGCTTTTATGATCTGCTCATCACTCACATCTTCGTGAACAACAACACAAGCGTCAGCGCCAATGTATTCGTCGAGCTCGAGATTAGGCGGCACGGTTCCTATTTCTCCCAGCGTTTTCCAGGCGGCCGCGATCCCCGGAGCCGGTGACGCCTCTTCGTCGTCGTCTGTAACGCCTGGTGTTAGGCCAGCAGAGTGTACGGGTCGACCTTCGGCAAATCCGGCGTGCCTGAAACAGTTCACAATTACTGAGCGCCCCAGTGTGCTCCAGGCAGCAGACATAATCTGCAGTGCCACGTACAAGTCCACCTTCGTGTCTCGGCCGGTTTCAGTGTTAAAAAGCAGCCGCTGAATTAACCTCCCGCGGTAAGCGCGCTTCAGGCTAAGAATCACGCCCTGATCGAGAGGCTGTAAGACAGACGTGCAATTGGGAGGGAAAAACCTCAGCTCCGTGTTAGTGAGCTTGACTTCGTCGGAGTGATGCGCTGAACAATTGTCCAAAAGCAAGCAAACTTTACGGCCCTGCCGCTTCATGTCGCGGTCGAATGCCATCATCCACTCGGTGAAAATAGCGCGGGTCATCCATGACTTGTTGTTCGCCTTGTACTGCACAGGTAGGCTACGAGTTCCCTTAAAACAGCGCGGCTTGGCACTTTTGCCTATGACTAACGGCGGACGCTTGTCCGAGCCATCCATGTTTGTGCAAAGCAGCACTGTGATGCGTTTTTTGCTGTGTTTGCCGCCGTGACAGCGCTGCCCCTTGAAGTCGAGCGTCCTAGCCGGCAACATCTCGTAGAATAGCCCGGTCTCGTCGGCGTTGTAAATGTCTGCAGGCGCGAAGTTGCTTAAAATTCCGGCCATGTTACTCGCCTTCCAAGCAGCTGCTCCGTCCACGTCTGCTGACATTGACTCGCCACACAACACTTTTCGAACGATGTTATGGCGGGCCTTGAAACGGTTTAGCCAGCCAATGCTGGCTTTAAAATCATCAATGCCAAGTAGGCATGCATAGTTCAAGGCTTTCTGCTGGACGATGCTTCCGGACAGGGGGACGTTGCTGGCTCGTGCTTCCACAAACCACGCATGCACTGCTTTGTCCAACTCTTCATGGAGGGGCCGCGTCACCTTTTTGTGCTTCGAGGATGTGCCTGAAGCAAGTGCCATTCTCACGCTGTCCTTATTGCCTAGAATCGTTGACAGCGAACTTGCAGGAATTCCGAAGTCTTCAGCAATTGCCGCTTTCTTCCTTCCGCTTTCTGCTTGGGCGATTATTTGAGCTTTTTGCTCAAGGGAAAGAGTTTTGCGTTTTTTCACTTGCGTTGCCATCGTGTCCTGCGGATGAAAACTCGTCGTTGTCGAAGAGAAAGGCAGCGAGTGAACAACGCGACCACGACACAAAGCCAAAATGGCGGAACTGCAATCACGTGATTTCATGCTTAATGTGGCTTTGGATTTGACTTGGACTTCTCGCCAATAAAACTAGTTTCGGTTTCGATTTTGAACGCGAAAATTTCGTTGAAGCGGAAACGCTCTGCAAAAATGGTTCGTTGTGCAGAGAAATTTAGGCCATTAATTCTTATAGGATACTCGCGGGGAATAAAAAATTATTCGTTGTCGCGGAAATTTTGTTGTGGCGGTATTCGTTGTGGCGGGATTCAACTGTATGCTTAAGTACATGCGCTCACTGCTCGTATCACTTCTTAAACATGCCAGGCAAGATCCCTTTCTTTGTGCTTACGTACTGACTGGTTCCTACAGAAGTGGGCGGTTTTTTTCGGTGTCATCAAGGCGTCTGTTGGTCATGTTAAGAGGGTCTGCCGAATTTTCAAATCAGACTTATAGAGGCAAATTCGGATCTTTAAAGACTGGATTCATGCTAGAAGCTATGCATTGTACCGTGCCTGGGTTGAGGAAAAAAGATTAAAGGAGATATGGCGTCTAGTGGCCCAGACAACAGAGTTTTGTGGCTACGTAAAGGTTAATTAGTGGTGCTTTGGATGGTATTGTCTTACTGAGGATGTTTCAGAAGGTTGGCCTACATGATGAGGAGTGAATGTGAACGTTATATGTGGTAACCGCAGATGTGTTGTGGCTTTTTCTAGTGTGTGTCTCTGCGGTGGAATTTGTGACTATCATGATTGGATGATGTTAGTGTTGTACTGGGACGATTGTGCTAGTAACTGCTTGGCAAAAAGGAGGTGTGCAAAGAAGATGTTACTGCTGTACTGGAGTGATCGTGCTGTTATCTGCTTGGCAAAGAAGAGGTGTGCAAAGATGTACTTGGATGTAGAAGAGGATGTTGTAGCTGAGTGGTGAAGAGGAAGTGCGTGTTCAGTTTCATATTACAGGTGGTAGCGTGCGCCTCTGTTGTGTTTTCTATTCACGTGATTGTGTTTGTTGCACCACATTTCTGGGTGCTCTAAGGGGTGTCCATCGAGAAGCGAGACAGACAATGCGCCTTTCCTTTCTGCAAAACCAACCAAATTTAATTTCGTGAAAAGCACACTCTGCCAAACTCTGTGCCAGTGTCTCAATGATAAACCACCAAGCAAAACCATGCCAAACAATGCCAAACAGTGCTTTTGCATGTTTACATCCAATCAAAAGGAGTTAAACCTCGTTTTCTTTCTGCAATTGCTCCAAGTGTTCACCACAGCAAACTCTGCTACCTCTAACAAGTCCTGCGATTAAAGGTAGTGTATCCCCTAGCATTAATTCGCATGATGTCATCTCACAAGTGGCAAGAAAGCAGGCCTGCATTGCTGCTGCATATGATATGTGCAGCCCTTGCCGACAACTATGTTCCAATGATCGCTCTGACTGCGTCTAGACTGACTACGTCCAGATGTCCACTGATGGCTACCAAGTGCACCCACGCCAACTGAAGCCCCGATTATAATCATGGTCTTTGAGCACCCATTCAGCAACAATACAATGAAGTCCGAGAACATAAACAACAATGAAGTACTGCAAGAAAAGACGAAGATCAATCTCCTCACTTTGGGACATGAAGCTGCTGAGTGCTGCCGCATTGCCCGTTGCATTGCTGGTCGTTGTAGAGTCTCCTGTTTCTGGGACAACTGGACTGAGCCCCACAGGCGAGCCTTCGGGTGAGGGTGCCGAGCCCGGTGAATCAGCCGCTGCACCGTTCCCTGCCAGCGGCACCTCTGCAGCAGGGGCTAGATAGAAAAGAAAATGGACAACACCACACATCGCAAGTAACACGACGGCACACTAGAATGTGGGTTTAACATCACAAATCGACATTTGTTACGAGTGATGCCATAGTGGAGGGCTCGAGTAATTTTGACCACTTGGGGTTCTTTAACCCATTATGCAATAGCGGGACACGTTAATTATATCAGCTTTAAGTGCTAATAAACAGGCATTACTGCACATGTGTACCATATTTTTACACGCTGAATACTACTGAGCAAACATACAAACAAACAAAGCAATCAGAGTAACGTTATATTTCATTAATTGGCCTGCTTGGTGTTCTATGCGTTTTCAAACTACTGGAGGAAAGAGCCTCACAATTTTGTGTTCACTCAGACACCGCCACACCATCGCACCACACTGGATGTTGGCACGTGTTGCACACACGGTACGGTGGTTGCACCCAGAACTCTGCCATCGACAGCTGCACGGTTTGGTACCATCGTCCACAAGTGCATGTCATGGCGCAAAGCCCAGACGCAAAAGTGAACATGCCGTGACAGGAACTGCACTGCATTTGCAGCACGGAGGGCCAGAAAGACGAAGATGACAAAAAAGGTAAGGTAAAAGGTAAGCACCACCACGACAAAGGGAAACACTCCATAGGTGTTGGCACTTGTAGCTGCAATATTGCTGGAAACCAAACTTTGAAGAAGGCGATAACAATCTTTATGTTCCTCAGCAGTTGATATTAGATGAGAGAAAAAAACGCTACTTATATTAGTGACCCTGATCAGAAAGCCGGCACTGTAAAATGTTTTCATGCAGGTCTTCACTGCAAAAAGGACCATCATTTTCTTGCACTCACAGTCTTGACTTAGATGCACGCCTCCCTGCACTTCTCCGCCACTTTTTCGCGTGGTTAAGCACAAGTACTTGCCTCAAATGAATACTGAATGAATACAATAACTGATTCAGTTTTTTGAAAGAACAGCTAAGCATACTGCAAGATTCCCAATATCTATGCTACCCTTACCTAGCTAGTGCTCCAGCAAGAAAGCAGGTGCCCCTATTTGGAACCCCCGTTATTTGCCAGTTGTCAGCCTGTCGAAGTGCCCAGTGAACTATTTACATTTTTGTTTGTCTCTGTGCATTGTTGGCACTGCGAACTTGCTCTCTGCAAGTGCTCTGATGTGACAAGCATAACTGCTCTGAATAATAGTCTCTCTGCTGTATAAATGTTTTTGTTTAATGAATCTCTCACCCTGACCCATTCTTTGCCTTATGACCTGCAAAAGCTGATAGCCAAACAGTCACTTGGCAGCTGTGTTCCAGATGAGCCTGTCATGTTGAAGGCATCTCTGAGAGACCAGACTAACTCATTCGCGCACCTTAGGGTAGCACAAAACTCATGTGCATGTGACCGACACATGCCATTCTTTGTCGAGACTCCACTGTGCACCCCCTTGCCCCTATAAAGCGGACTGTAAGCTCACATCTCTGCATGAGCCACAGGCACACATAAGCCACGGGCATGCACAAAGAAATTCTTTGCAGCAACAAACTCTGGGGACAGTTTTTGCACAGACCTGCATCCTGTATTGCAGGCAGCTGCAAGCCATCATCCGAGTTGGTCGGTGATGGAGCATCAGGTGTCGGTGAAGGCACTGGGCTTGGCAGCGCCTTTACTTTGGTCTCCAGCTTCTTCTTAAGCCCCTTCACTCGATTGCCAAAATTCTTGTACGCCTGTACAAAACAAGCGAGGAGTCAGGCAAGTTCACCCCCTAAGTTGTTTTGTCTAAAGATCACTGGGAACTACCTGAAGCAGTGAATATCGCCTACAAATGTTTAGAGGGATTACAGCTGCATTGATGCTGGTTGCAGCCTGGATTCAGGAGAGTGAGTCAGAAGTACCGTATTTACTCGTGTATACCCCGCAGGTTATCTGCGAATTTTTTTCTGAGGGGGGGGGTTAAGAGCTGTGGTCGGCTACACGGCAATGCGCAGGCTCCCCGTGTAGTCTGCCATTCCCCTTTTCGACACTTGTCAAGCTGATAAAGAGCCAACTAAAGGCATAGCCAAGTCCACGTCCACAGCCTAGTCTGTTTATTCTCCACGTCCTTGGTCACGCTCTGTTCAGCCAGTGGTTGTTGGGCTTTTTGTCAGATGCTGCTTCAGCACCCAGTCAACCCAGCTTGCACCGTTTGCTTTGTTTTGAGGCCATGAGTGCGACTCAGTGGCAGTATTTCACAGCGAAAGCCATTGCCGAAGAAAGCGGCAACAGAGCTGCAGCAAAACAACATGACGTCAGCGAGGTGTGCATTTGCAACTGGATGAAGAAAAAAGAGAGTTTTGAAACCACGAACCGGGACAGGCGAGCATTTCCAGGTCCAAAGACTAGCTTGTACCCTCACCTCGAGACGTAGCTTGCCAAGTTTATTGAGGAGCAGAGGAGTCGTAGCCAAGCTGTTTCGACAGAGATGGCTCAAATGAAAGCCCTGAAGCTGGCCCAGAGAATGAACATTCCATGCGAGTTTCGTCCAAGCCATGGATGGCTTCAGCGCTTCATGACAAGACATGGATTTTCGATGCAATGGCAAACAAAAATGTGCCAGCATGATGCTTACGAGAAAAAATTGTAGAGCTTTCAATGATATGTCATCGGACTTTGGAAGGAGCACAGCTATTTGCTGCCTCAGGTAGGAAATACCGATCAGACCCCAGTGTACTGTGAGATGCCGATGGACATGACTATGAAAAAAAAAAAAAGGTTTCCAAATTACTCACTGTGCTGACCAGCGGAAATGCCAAGCTGCGCGGCCCATTGATGTTGCGTGCTTTGGCTGACAAAACAAAACTGCGCCTGTATGTAACATTCAAGCACAAGATGCTACCTAGCATAACTGCCCTAAGGAATCATGCATGTGAAAGACAATTCCTGGACAAACAGTGACCTAGTCGGCGACTGAATCAGAGTAATCTGTGAACAAAGACCAGGTACATTGCTGCCACGTCGCTCGACGCTCGTGTTAAATTCCTTCCGAGGCCACTGAACTGATGTGGTGAAGGCTCACTTCGCTGAGACCGGCACCGACCTCGTTGTGATACCTGGCGGCATGACGTCCATGCTACAGTCACTGGACGTGCGCCTGAACAAGCCAACAGCCTTTACACCCCACACCAACGGGACGCATGCGAAGGCCCGATGTTCCACTGCTCTGCCAGTGAATCGTGGATGCGTGCAAAGTGATACCAACAGACTTGGTGCGTAAGAACTTCAAAAAATATGCCATCAGTAACAGCTTGGATGGTTCCGAGGACGACTATGTCTTTGTCTTTGAGAGTGGCGATGAAACCTCGAATGATAGCAATAAGAGAGGTGACGATTGAGAATCTGATAACCAGTGACGTTGAGGCAGTCGTTTGAATAAATGTTTTGAAAATGAAACGATTATTGAGTGTGCCGTTGCATCTTTCTAGTGGTCATTTCTTTGTTTCTTTTTCCAAATAAACATGCAGGATATGTGCGAGGAGATTCTTCATTTTTTTCGCAAAGTTCAAAGTTAGGGGTGCGGGTTATAGGTTAGTAAATATGGTATACTTTGACCACAAGGAATGCTTTGTGCAACTACAAACATAAAGTGGGCTGCTTCTTGATGTTACCAAATAAAGAAATCAGGAAAAGTTACCCATTTCATTTTTCCACTGTATCCATGCAACACGTCAATGAGCATTTTATCATCATCAGCCCATTCTACACACAACTGCTGCACAAAGGTCTTGACCACTGGTCTTCAATTTATCCTGTCTTGTGCTAAATGTGGGCATCTTATTTCTGCTAAGTTTCTAACCTCATCTGCCCCCGACTCAATGACCACCTGTTTACTGCACCTCGGAATCCACTCCATTAAATAAAGAAACCAAAAACAACTTTTTTTTTTTTTTTTTTGCATTATGCATCCTTGGTACATTTGGCTCCATCAAAGAGAGTGCCAACTTAATAGGATGAGCTTTGGAAACCAAAAAATATTAACTACTGCCCAACATCCACCCAAGAAATATTTGAGAACCAGTCTTCATGGATGTTAGGAAGATAGTGAGAGACCGGAAAGCGTGGCGTGAAATGGTCCATAGGGTCACGAAGAGTCGGACATGACTGAACGACTGAACTGAACTGAACTTCATGGATCACTGCCTTGTCGTGGCGGAGGGGCTTGCGAAACTCGATGAAGTCGTGAGCTCTGCTGTGTAGGGCCACCCAAGATAGACAGGTCACGGCAGAGAGTTCTGACAAAATGTGATTCACTGGAGAAGGTAATGGCAACCCACTCCAGTATTTCCAGCCAAGAAAACCCTATGGCCAGTCAAAATACCATTAATGATATGGCGCTGGAAGATGAGCCCCCCAGGTTGCAAGGCGTCCCACATGTTACTGGGAATGAACAAAGGGCGATTCCTAGTAGCTCCAGGACGAATGAAGCGGCTGGGCTAAAGCCAAAAGGACGCTCAGTTGTGGATGTGTCGGGAAGCGACCAGAAAGTCCGATGTTGCAAGGAGATATATCACATAGCAACACGGAATGTAAGATCTATGACGCAAGGTAAACTGGATGTCGTCAAGTGAGAAATGGACAGATTGAACATTGATATCTTGGGTATCAGCGAGCTCAAGTGGACCGGAATGGGAGAATTTAACTCCGGCGACCATTAAGTCTTTTATTGTGGGCACGAATCCAAGAGAAGGAATGGGGTCGCTCTCATAGTAAACAGAAGAATGGGCAAAGCAGTGCTAGGGTACAACCCCAAAAACGACCAAATGATTTCACTTCGGATCCAAGGTCACCCTTTCAACATAACAGTTATCCAAGTCTATGCACCGACCACTACTGCTGAAGAAGCCGACATTGAGAGATTTTATGCGGACCTACAATGCCTTTTAGACCGCACCCCATCATCAGACGTCGTTTTTCTCATAGGAGACTAAAATGTTAAGGTCGGGAGTGAAGAAATATCCGGAATTATAGGCAAGTTCGGTCTTGGCGAGCCAAATGAAGCTGGGCAGAGGCTAGTAGAGTTTTGTCAAGAAAACAACCTGACCATAGCGAATACTCATTTTCAACAGCACAAGAGGCGCCCCTGTACACATGGACTTCACCAGACGGTCTGTACAGGAATCAGATAGATTATATTCTTTGCCGGCAGAGATGGAGAAGCGCTATACAAGCAGTAAAAACAAGGCCTGGGGCAGATTGTGGCACCGATCATCAGCTTCTTATTGCCAAAATTAAACTTCGATTGAGGAAAACGCAGAAAACTAGAAGGCCTTTCAGGTATGATCTGGATCAAATTCCATTAGAATATGATGTGGAAGTGAGGAATCGATTTCAAGAATTAGATCTAGAAGACAGAGAGCCCGAAGAGATGTGGACTGATGTTCGTGATATATAATACAAGAAGTTGCTACTAAGGTAGTTCCAAAGCAAAAGAAATGCAAGAAAGCAAACTGGTTATCTGAAGAGGCTTTGCAAATAGCTGAGGAAAGGAGGATGGAAAAAGTTATGGGGGAAAGAGAAAGATACAAGGTTCTCAATGCGGATTTTCAAAAAATAGCAAGGAGAGATAAGAATGCCTTCCTGAACATACAGTGCCAAGCAGATGAGGACAACAGCCAATTAAGGAACACAAGAGCTCTGTATAAGACAATCAAAGATATCAAAGGAAGCTTCTGTGCTAAGCTGGGCGTGATAAAGGACAAACGAGGCAAGGACCTCACTGAAGCCTCAGAGATAAAGAAGAGGTGGCAGGAATACACAGAAGAACTGTACAAGAAGGACCCGAATGTGCAAACCCAACATAAGACGGTTGTGATTACTGATCTTGAGCCAGGCATCCTGAAGAGTAAATCTGAATGGGCCTTAGCCAGCCTTGCTAAAAACAAAGCTAGCGGAATTGATGGCATTCCAGCTGAGTTGCTCCAAAACCTCAACCATGACGCTGTTAACATTCTGCATACATTATGTCAGAAGATTTGGACAACCCTGCAATGGCCACAGGATTGGAGGAGGTCAGTTTACATCCCCATTTCAAAGAAGTTCAGTTCAGTTCAGTCGTTCAGTCGTGTCCGACTCTTCATGACCCTATGGACCATGTCACGCCACGCTTTCCGGTCTCTCACTATCTTCCTAACATCACATAACTTCATCTGCAGTGCCTCGAGGATGCCATCTAACCATCGCGTTCGCTGCCTACCCCTTCTCCGGCGACCCTCAACCTTTCCCAATATCAAATCTTTCTCCAGCGACTCCTCTCTTTTCATCAGATGACCAAAGTAGCTGAGCTTTAACTTTAGAATTTGACCCTCCAATGAGCAGTAAGGGTTTATGGTCGACAATATCGACTGATTTGATCTTCTGGCAGTCCAAGGAACTCTCAAGAGTCTTCGCCAGCACCACAATTCAAACGCCTCAATTCTTCGGCGGTCAGCCTTTTTCACAGTCCAACTCTCGAATCCATACATCACAAATAGAAAGACCATAGCACGAGTTATACGGATCTTGGTTGGCGAACTGATGTCTGTGCTCTTTACTAGGCGGTCAAGGCTAACCATTGCTCTCTTTCCCAGAAGCAGGCACCTCCTAATTTCATGACTGCAGTATCCTTCCGAGGTAATCTTGGAGCCCAAGAACAGAAAATCTGTCACAGCTTCCACTTCTTGTCCATTGATGCTCCAGGACTTGATAGGGCAAGACGCCATGATCTTTGTCTTTTTAATGTTCAATTTAAGCCCAAACTTCTCACTCTCTTCTTGTACGCGCATCAGAAGCCTCTTGAGTTCCACTTCACTTTCTACCATTAAAGTGGTATCATCCGCATATCTAAGGTTGTTGATACATTTTCCAGCAATCTTCACTCCAGCTGTGCCAAAGATTGTTCCAACTACCACACGATCGCGCTTATTTCGCATGCTAGCAAGGTGATGTTGAAAATCCTCCAAGGTAGGCTGCAGCAGAATGTGGATCGGGAGCTTCCGGACGTGCAAGCTGGGTTTCGCAAGGGCAGAGGAACTAGAGACCAAATTGCCAACCTTCGCTGGATCATGGAAAAAGCAAGAGAGTTCCAGAAACCCATCTACTTCTGCTTTATTGATTATGCGAAAGCGTTTGACTGCGTAGATCACAGCAGATTGTGGCAAGCTCTCCAAGAGATGGGAGTTCCAATTCACCTCATCTGTCTCCTCTAGAACCTGTATGAAGGGCAAGAGGCCACAGTCACAACTGGACATGGTCTTACTGATTGGTTTCCGATTGAGAAAGGAGTGAGGCAAGGCTGCATACTGCTGCCCTGCCTATTTAACCTATATGCAGAGTGCATCATGAGGAAGGCCGATCTGGACGAGTCTTCAGTTGGAGTGAAGATTGCTGGAAAACGTATCAACAACCTTAGATATGCGGATGATACCACTTTAATGGCAGAAAGTGAAGTGGAACTCAAGAGACTTCTGATGCGCGTACAAGAAGAGAGTGAGAAGTATGGGCTTAAACTGAACATTAAAAAGACAAAGATCATGGCGTCTTGCCCTATCAAGTCCTGGAGCATCAATGGACAAGAAGTGGAAGCTGTGACAGACTCTCTGTTCTTGGGCTCCAAGATTACCTCGGAAGGAGACTGCAGCCATGAAATTAGGAGACGCCTGCTTCTGGGAAAGAGAGCAATGGTTAGCCTTGACCGCCTAATAAAGAACAGAGACATTAGTCTGCCAACCAAGATCCGTATAACTCGTGCTACGGTATTTCCAGTTGTGATGTATGGATGCGAGAGTTGGACTGTGAAGAAGGCTGACCGCCGAAGAATTGACGCATTTGAATTGTGGTGCTGGCGGAGAATCTTGAGAGTTCCTTCGACGGCCAGAAGATCAAATCAGTCGATATTGTCGACCATAAACCCTGACTGCTCATTGGAGGGTCAAATTCTAAAGTTAAAGCTCAGCTACTTTGGTCATCTGATGAGAAGAGAGGGGTCGCTGGAGAAAGATTTGATGTTGGGAAAGGTTGAGGGTCGCCGGAGAAGGGGTAGGCAGCGAACGCAATGGTTAGATGGCATCCTCAAAGCACTGCAGATGAAGTTATGTGATGTTAGGAAGATAGTGAGAGACCGGAAAGCGTGGCGTGACATGGTCCATAGGGTCACGAAGAGTCGGACACGACTGAACGACTGAACTGAACTGAACTGATACAATATAATACTATGTGAGCAAGAGTTTACGCAAAATAGTTGCTAGTTTGTTTAAATTCATGTTATGGCCTAATCCCGAAAATGTTACAAAGGCACATGAATGCGTATTTCTTAGCAAGCTCAGCAAAGCATTTGTTTTACACGCTTTAGCTGCATGTCTTATCATTTGTTCCACTTTTTATTTGCACATTCAGTCATGCAAATCCATTATCTTGGCAACTTACAGTTATGCCTCATTTATGTCCGCCACATTTTTGCCTAAGAAAAACATCAACCGTTGGACATGCTAAGCTACAAAACTTCAAGAGAAGCTACGCCTAAATGTGAACCGAATATCATGCCGGAAATCAGCTTTGAAATCTGCTTTACTGCAGACCACAGAAGAGCTAAATCTGAAATACTGTGAGCACTGTGTGGCGCTTCATCTTCCACACTGCTGAACGTGCTGCTTCATCTTCATCCTGCTCCCTCTTGTAGATACCCATCGTCATCGCGGAGTGTGTTTGGCTGCAGTGTGCGACCAAGGCTTCAGGTCTGTAATAAAGCCTGATTCCCCAAGTCCGACCTTCGCGTTACCTTACACGTGGTGGAGGTGCGCCTTGATTTCCCCGCTGCTTCGTCACCTGCATCCACCTGGAGCTTCGTTCTGGCCGCCGTTTGACCCCGACCACCATCGTCATGACACAAGAGGGCCACTCCGCTATTCCGGCTGCTACCAACTCGACTCCAGCTCCCCTTGCCACTTGGACTGTCAGTAGCCGTCAGCGCGACCCGCAGATGTTCGCCGGTCTCCGCGGCGACGACGCTGATGACTGGCTCGACAGCTACGACCGGGTCAGTGCTTTCAACCGATGGGACGATTCTCTTAAATTAATTAATGTGTCCTTTTATTTGACGGATGTGGCCAAAACGTGGTTTCTAAATCATGAGTCGACGATTCCGGACTGGGCTACCTTTAAACAAAAGTTACGCCAGATTTTCTGCGCTCCTACTGTTCGCACGGAGTCCGCCAAGAAGAAGCTAGAAGCCCGACTTCAGCGGCCTAATGAGACCTACACCTCTTATATAGAAGATGTACTTTCACTTTGTCGGCGCATCAATGACACAATGCCAGAGGCCGAGCGGGTTCGGCACGTCCTTAAAGGTATTGGGCCACTCGCCTACAACGCCCTGGCCGTGCAGAACCCTACCACAATCGATGCCATCATATCCACTTGTCAACGCCTTGACGAACTACAGTCAATACGCCTGCAGCCTGATCCCACTTCATTTGGTTTCACTGCCGAAGCTGACCTCCGTGTGCTTATTCGCGAATTAATTCGTGAAGAGCTCTCGGCTCAAGGTAATTTGTGCCGCCCTGCATCTGAGCCACATAATTCAAGTGCCGGCCTGCGTAGCATTGTTAAAGAAGAGCTGGCCTCAATGACCTATTCCCCGCCAACATCGGTCGCTCCTACCATTTGTCAGGTGCCAACGTACGCCCAGATCACGTCCTTGCCGCCCGCAGTTGGAGCGCCTACGCCACCGGCGCCTACCACTGCTCATGTCGCTGCATTGGCACCACCTGCCGCAGCGCCGACATACTACCCCAACTGGCGCCCAGCCCGCCCTGTGTGTTATTACTGCGGGTACCGAGGCCATATTTCCCGCTTCTGTCGTCGCAGGCTCCAGAATGAACGCCGCGGCTACGAATCATTTGAAGCAGACTACCCTCCTCGCTTTTCCGGCTCTAACCACCGTTCATTCCCCGATTATCCCCGACGTTCATCACCCCCGCCAGAAAGCCCCGCTCCGCCTGCTGGTTACAGGCCTTCAAGACGCCGTTCTCTTTCGCCTTTTCGCCGCTCAGCCTCGCCTCTCCGTCAAGCTTCTCTGACGACCCCCCGCCTGTCGGAAAACTGACCACTGCAGTTTTAGGAGGGAAAACTGCACTCTTCGGCCATCCCAAAAATCCTCCGGAACGTCCCTGGAATATTATTTTAGTGCGGGTTGAAGGATTATCTGTTGAAGCTTTGGTTGACACGGGCGCCGCTGTTTCTGTGATACACACTGACTTGTGCTCCCGCTTGCGAAAAGTGAAAACGCCTTATGATGGACCTGAACTCCGTGGAGCTAATGGTGCAATAATTCGGCCTTCTGCTAAGTGTACTGTGCGAGTTTTTGTTGACGGTGTCCGCCACCATGTACAATTTGCCGTGATGTCACCGTGCGCTCACCCAATTATTTTAGGCTGGGATTTTCTGTCTGCCGCATCAGCCAGCATTTCGTGTCGCGACAGGATCATTTACATGAACGAGAGCGATCCGTCTTCTGAACATCCCGAGCCCCGTTATCGCCTGCTTGCCGCTACTAACTCAGTGTTGCCCCCTGGATGCGAACAACTTGTCGCGCTTACTTCTGCTGACATTGATAACGGAGATGTGCTAATCGTGCCTTCTGATCGCCATCTGACCCGCGGAATCGCGCTACCACCAAGTCTTGTTCGGTTTGAGCATGGCACAGCGCTTGTCGCTGCTTCGAACACTTCCCCAGAGCCCATTGTGCTGACTAAAGGGACATGTTTTCCTTGTGTCCTGGACATTCACCCGGTGTCCCTCACCACCCTTACCGCCCCCTCTTCCTCACCAGCAGCTTCTTCCGATGCTTCTCTCTGTGTTCTCTTTGGCACCATCAATCCTGACCTTCCTGCGACTCACCGCCAAGCTTTGCAGGAATTACTTCGAAAACACCAAGCCTCCTTTGATGTCACTTCTCCGACCTTGGGCCGAACGTCTTCTGCACAGCACCGCATTATTACAGAAGGTACTTCTATTGTTAGCCGCCGCCCTTACCGTGTTTCCTTATCAGAACGTAAAATCATAGAAGATAATGTGAATGATATGCTCCGGCGAGACATTATTCGGCCATCAGCTAGCCCCTGGTCATCTCCGGTCGTCTTGGTCAAAAAAAAGGATGGGTCCGTGCGTTTTTGCGTTGATTACCGCGCACTTAACAAAGTCACTCGAAAAGATGTTTACCCTATGCCACGAATTGACGACTCCCTCGACTGTCTTCAGGGCGCCGAATATTTCTCCACTTTGGATTTGCGTTCCGGTTACTGGCAGATACCGATGCACGAAGCCGACAAAGAAAAAACAGCATTCGCTACTCCCGATGGGCTTTACGAATTCAATGTCATGCCTTTTGGACTTTGTAATGCCCCCGCTACGTTTGAGCGCATGATTGACACTGTTCTTAGAGGACTTAAGCGGAAAACATGCTTGTGCTACCTGGACGACATAGTTATTTTCTCTGCGACTTTTTCTGATCATTTATGCCGCCTTGATCAAGTATTAACGTGCCTGGCATCCGTCGGTCTCCAGCTGAACACAAAAAAGTGTAATTTCGCCAAGAAAGAAATCAAGATCCTGGGCCACCTCGTCAGCCGCGATGGCATTCGACCCGACCCTGACAAGCTTGCTGCAGTTTTGAACTTTGCACGCCCTCAGCGGACTAAGGAACTACGCAGTTTCCTTGGCCTGTCTTCGTACTTTCGCCGTTTCATTCGAAATTTCGCTACCATTGCTGCACCGCTCCACCGCCTCCTTACAGACCGTACTACTTTCAATTGGTCCGAAGAATGCGGAAAAGCTTTCCAAACCCTAAAGAATGCCCTCACTTCGGACCCTGTTCTCGCTCACTTCGACGACACTGCTGCCCCCATTCTTCACACCGATGCCAGCAGCCTCGGTATCGGCGCCATACTTCTGCAACGTGATACCGCTTCTCGGGAAAAGGTAATTGCGTTTGCCAGTCGAACTCTAACACTAGCGGAACGCAACTACACCATCACTGAGCAAGAGTGCCTAGCCGTCGTTTGGGCAGTTCAGAAATTCCGCCCCTACCTCTACGGCCGCCATTTCACGATCGTTACCGATCACCACGCTCTGTGCTGGTTATCAACCCTCAAAAATTTGACTGGACGCCTGGGCCGTTGGATTCTGCGTTTGCAGGAGTACCACTTTGATGTCATATTCAAATCGCGACGCAAACATCGAGATGCCGATGCTCTTTCCCGCTGCCCGCTATCAGAATCGCCACCTAGTGCTTCCTCGAGCCTTCCTGCGTGCACCCTCGACGTCCCAATGTCGTCCAGAGCCCCAACCTTAACCTGTGCTACTCTTGCCGCTGCTCCAGATCGCTACGCCATTATTTCAAACCAGCGAGCAGATCCCTACTGTATTTCCCTAATCAACCTTCTCACCGGTGCTTCTCACCCTCCTACCGCTAGGATGCGCAGGCAACTCCAAAAGTTCAAACTTGACAACGGCGTGCTCTCCCGTTATATTTATTGCTCCGAAGGCACCCGTTGGGTCCCCGTTATTCCGAGAGCGCTTCGCACCCGTATCCTGGCGGCTTTCCACGATGATGCTACAGCCGGTCACTTAGGCTTTCATAAAACTTACCACCGCGTGAAAGCCCGTTTCTTCTGGCCAGGCCTCGCCTCAAGTGTGGCAAAATACGTCGCCTCTTGTCTGCCATGTCAGCGCCGCAAACGGCCCACTTCTCCTCCTGCTGGCCTACTACAGCCGCTACCTTGCCCTGCTACTCCTTTTGCCGTTGTTGGCATAGACTTATACGGGCCACTTCCATTGTCCGCACGAGGTAATCGCTGGATCGTCACCGCCGTCGACCACCTAACACGCTACGCTGAGACCGCTTCCCTGCCTAATGGCTCAGCACATGAGGTCGCGACCTTCTTTTTGGAATCGCTCGTACTGCGCCATGGGGCCCCTCAAGTGCTTCTCAGCGATCGTGGTCGGACATTTCTGTCGAAGATTGTAGCCGAAGTTATTGAAGCCTCAACCACACATCACAAATTGACCTCCAGCTATCACCCGCAGACCAATGGGTTGACTGAGCGGTTCCACCGCACGCTTTCTGACATGTTGTCTATGTATGTCGACCAGGACCACCGAAACTGGGACGTAATACTTCCTTTTGTTACGTTCGCCTACAATACGGCTGTACAGCGGACCACAGGTTACACCCCGTTTTTCCTCGTTTACGGCCGTTCTCCCGCTACCTTTCTTGACGCCTCTTTTCTTTCTACACATGCCAGTTCCTCATCCTCTCTTCCTGACCAGTTCCTTTCCCGAGTGGCCAAATCACGCCGGCTTGCTCGCGTCAACACGGAAGCTAGCCAGGAAGACCGCAAGTACCGCTATGATGCAACCCATCGCCAAGTTTCGTTCCGTCCCGGCGACGAGGTGTTACTTTGGACCCCATTACGCACTCCTGGCCTTTGTGACAAGTTACAGCACCGTTACATTGGTCCTTACACAGTTCTTGCAAAAACCTCCCCGGTCAACTATCGCGTCTCCCCTGTTTACCCTCCTCCGGACTGTCGTTACCGTGGCACTGAAGTTGTCCACGTTTCACGTATGAAACCTTTTGTTCGGCGCATTCCTGCGGACTAATTGCGGCCAGGCTGGCCGCTTGAACTGCGCGGGCGAAATAGTGTGAGCACTGTGTGGCGCTTCATCTTCCACACTGCTGAACGTGCTGCTTCATCTTCATCCTGCTCCCTCTTGTAGATACCCATCGTCATCGCGGAGTGTGTTTGGCTGCAGTGTGCGACCAAGGCTTCAGGTCTGTAATAAAGCCTGATTCCCCAAGTCCGACCTTCGCGTTACCTTACAATACTAATAGGCGCTAAGAAGGCAAAAAAATTACAAAACAGCATATCAAAATCTTCATACTTGGTGGTGCTATACAGTGTATTTGTGCCAAAATAGATGAGTTGAATAATGGACAGTTTTGCCTGGGAGCAAACATTTTATGACTCAAACTTCTTTTTGAACAATGGGCATGGTGAAAATATACATATCTCAAGATGAACCACTTATTTTTGTTGCGTTAATGTAACTGATGTTTAAAGGGCTATTACAGTTTCTTTGACCTCCTTGGATTTTAATGGAACTTTCACAGTACATTCTCCTCAGCTCTCTGATCATTTGTACCAAATTTTGCAATGGTGCGATGCTTTGTAGCAGTCAAAATTAACTGCAGAATTTCACATTTTGTGGCATCAATTGGGAAGATTTTTATGCACAAACTTCGGTATGTGACATCACTGGATGCACAACCATCTATATTACCTCCACATTAGCGGTAGGACGAAAGTTTGAGCTTGCTTTTGGTCATTTCAGACAAACAGCGACACCAATTATCAGTAACAGTCACCAGTACAGCTAATCAACATGCAAATGATAGGTTTTGTGGCCTTATCTGGGACGTCATAGGTTGGTCTGTCATGACATGACAACAGGTTCACTGAAACCTGCTTTCAGTTTCAGTTTCCTTACTTTTGCTCTTTTAAAACACTTCCACTTGATGTTTTGAGAAGTTTTTTTTTCTTTTATACTGGAAACAAAAAAATCTAAGGAATGTTTGGTTTGGTTGTGGGGTTCAACTTCCCAAGGCGACTCAGGCTATGAGAGACGCCGTAGTGGAGGATGATGTGATTATAAACTCAAAATGCTCAAAAACTTCCGCAGTTGGCCCTAAAAGTGGAACTGCTCTAATCACAAATGACATAGAAACAAATGAACTGCTTTGCTTCACTACAAACTTTCGCTCGAATTGACATGTGCCTCTACTGATCTACCCATCATAGATCCCATGAAGACCTTCATTGCTTAGTGGTGATGAAGATTGGGCTACCTGCCTTGAGACAAGGCACAGATGTAAGCTGCCATTTTTTTCTGAGTCGGTGCCCCCGAACCGTAATGAATTAATATCTTATAGCACCTCCATCTGCGAGGGACACATCTGGTGTGATCCGCAGTTTTATTGTTGCCTAAGACGATTACATTGCGATGGAATTGTTCACTGAGCATGAAAACTGCAACACGGCGTTCATGTAAAAAAAAAAAAAGCGGAAGCAGCTGATCGACACCTTCGTAAATAAATGGTGTTTTTCGACTGTGTAGCCCAGTCTGACAATGTGTTTGGGCTGGTTTCGTGCTTCAACAAAATTTTTAATGCGCCACGTCAGTTTCGTTGCAGCGAGGTTCAACTTGTATAAGCAAATGCATTTCCTCTGCTTCTGCCTACACATTTTATTTGTTTTCGATATGAAATTTTTTTGTAACTCTGTGAAATCTTCTTCAAGGAATGAAAGCTCTATTGTTGAAAAGTGAAACCTGGCATCGCATGCCAAAATTTCGACAAACTGTGATTTCCACTCATCAACAGCGCATGTCCTAACACATGAGCAGACCAAACCTGGGCACACGAGACATGAAGAGCTGATGAGCAATGGCGCTCCTCGACTGGAATGTAGCATCGCACTCTAAGTGCTGTAACAGACGCATGACAACAAAATACGCTTAACAGAAATAAACTCGCCCAGCTATCTGTTCTATTATAAACACCGTGCACCTGCGGCAAAACAAAGAACACTCTCAAGTATTCTCGCAGCATCCTGCAGGGCAAACTAAGTCAACTGAGTGCAGGCTCTACTACTCACTGAAGCCACAACGCGGGCCTCCCCATTCTGGCTGTCATAGTAAACCTTGGCATCTTCCAGCACCTTGATCAGTTCAGACCGCTCGGACACCTCCTTTTCCAGTGCTTTGATGTACTCCTCCAGGCACCGCGTTGCTTCGTCAAAGTCTTTCTGGAACTGCTGGCCATGGCTGCGATCTGCTTGCAACATCAAAGGGCACGTCACTCCAGAATGACAACAACCTTCTTAGCAAAACAGAGGACGCCATCTGTGCAATCTAATTAGCCAAGTCTCCACTACAGACTGCCACTGCAAGATGTCACCACTCTGGCTTTGGTCTTCTGAGCTTCCCGTAAAGCCGAGCAACAGACAGAAAAAGTTGGCACACTCAGCTGAAAATGCATCACAACAGAGCTCAAAGGCTCTCAAATTCACAACATTACAAATAGGTGTATTATTCATATGTTTGCTAAATCTGCCAAAAAGAGCAACATAATGCTTCTTTTCTGGAAAGTGTTTATGTGCCGAAAATTTTTAATGATTTGCAGTGCGAGATATTCTCAGCTACATCCAAAACTGTATTAAAGAAAATGCTTGGCTCTTTGTAACACATAAAACATATTTGTCTGTAATATGTACTCTTCAGTTGTTTGTTCATTCTTATTTAAGTTATTTGTCCTTGTTGGTATGACTCTTCCTAACTGTTGCATGACTTTTCTGTAAGTCGTTGTTGATTATTGTATGTACACAAGGTTCTTATTTGAGAACTGAACAGTATTCGAGAAATGGCATTGTATCCAAAAGTCAAAAATTTGATTCAAACAAAAAAATATTTATGCAACATATGAAATCAAGGCGCCAATTATGAATGTGTAAGAATTACCACTACACATCTATTGCAGTTAGAAAGGCTTTTGCTTCCAGTACTACACACCTTTAAATTTCCGCAGAACTTCTGAGCTTGAGACATCCATGTTACGACTTGTCAAGTTTGTCAACTTGGTGCTGGTCTCAATTTCAACCTTTTTCATTTTCTTGATCTTGTCAATGGCCTTCTCAGGCTGAAAATACAATCATGAACATCATAAACATGAGATTTAAGACCAAAAATATAGAAAAGCAATAAAAAACTGACTAACAACTAGCAAGCAACAGAAGACCTTTGCGTGAAAATTTATAGTTAAAATACACACCGGTTCACTTTCACGTTCTTTGTGCGGGAAATGGAGCGCACCAGTAAACTTCGCTTGGGCATTACAAGTTCTCATGATCAAATCAGAATAGCACTGTGAGTAAATCAAAATCCTCCCCCTCCCCTCCCTCCCCCGCCCACACACGCATAAGGCTTACTTTTCTCGGTTCTTGGCATTTTTATACTACAATACAGGGTTTAATTTTATAACTTAGCAGTGGTATTTCAGGTTTAATGTTCTAAAATGACTCACGCTATGAGGGACACCCTACTGTAGGGTTACAGATTTCTTTGAAGTGCACTGACATCATACAGCACATGGGCCTTTTGTTTGTTACGTCCATCTAAACTTACCAAGGGCAGGTTCACATGCCAGCAATCCAGCTCAATAGCAGAGTGCTTAACCAATGTGTGAGAGGCACTTCTTTGCAGGCTTACCATGGTGAATGTGATTTTCTAAATTTTTTTGCCCATAAATAAAGCCCCTTTAATCTGCCCCAATCTCCCTATGCATGCCCATATTTTCCTCTACATATTCTTTGCTTCATATCTGATATAACAGTTGGCAGTAGCATTACTCAATCATCATGTTCTCCTCTCTTCATCCTTCATCTCAGTATTTGTGCAAGCAAAAGCAGCAAATTTCATAACGTGCCGGACAAGATGGATGACATACTACACCACACTGAAATGTGTATCATGCATCGGCCACTCAATGCAGTTCTATCCTGCTCTTCGAGTGCATATGCATTCAAAGAGAGAAAAACCAACACATTATGCAGTCTGCCCTGCACACCACACCTTGCTTGTCTATTTGCTTCAGGTATGTAAGTGATAACCTATGTTGGCTGCTTAAATAAGCTAATCAAGACTGAAACAGAGCTAGGCAATATCATCATTATCATAATGACAATCATCATGAGCAGACTAACTATGTCTAGCACAGATCAAAGGCTTCTCCCATATCACTTTAATTGACCTTGTCCCATGAAAGCTGCAATCACCTTAACCCTGCAGACTTCATGCAGCCACAAATTTCCTGTTATAATCATGCCAGGATTTTACAACTGCGTAAAAACGAAAGGAAATAAATCAACTAAATGAATTGACACTGTGTGACTAGGAAAATTTAGGCACTGGGCAGATCCACCTTTGGAATATGGTGTGTCTGCAGTGCTCATACCTGCTCCAGTTTGGCAAAAACATATGCACATTAGGGACGCCTCTTAGAGTGCATACTGATGTGCAGGCCTTTAGTGTATTAATGCCACATGCCTTAAATATATATAACGATTGGTTTCCAAGTATTATGACTACTGCAAGGGTCCAGTAAAAAAAATGTCTTCTCTATTAAACAACTTGTGCAAACTGCCTTCGTGCAGTCTGTTGTGCAGTGAGAATACAGCCATACTTAGGTGCTGGTGCAATACATAATATGCCTCCTAATGCAGTAAAAAGCTACTTTAACAGACACTGATGACAATGCCAAGCTTCACTCTATGTAAAGATCCATTCTCTGCTCTGTTCACTGCAGTCAAAGGTTGCTGAGCTTGCATTTATGACTGAGAAATTACATCAGAAGTCTTTCCCTGTCCTCAATTCAAACCTACCGATTCCACACCAAAAATAGCTCCATGATCCCTGCTTCCAAGTGAACAGTGCTGTAGCCTAACTTCTGGTTTACTTTAAAAAAAAACCTGAGTTGACGCACACAGTTTAACTGCGAAGCTGGCCAGTGATGGCAAAACCTGTATTTCATTTTATGGGCAACAAAGGTTAAGGTTTCATTGAAAGTAAAGTTTCTCCCATTAAAATTCAGTAATCTAGCAACATAAGTATACTTCGATTCGTCCACAGCAACCACTAACTAAAAAGAACTGGGAAGAGGCATATATATGACAGCACGAGTGCCGTGACAGACAATACCATGCACATGGCCGAAAATATATTCCCGCTAAGTCAGGCCGCCACTACCAAGGATACTGAGAAGTATACTTTGCACCTCGCTCTCCAAGGCTGGCAGCGGCTGTGCCACTCACTCAATGAAAAAGTTAACTTGTCGAAGGCCTGGCACATATTTCGAGCTATCCTTGGACGCAAGAAGCCGATTTCCCCTGCCCAAAGTATGGCCCTTAAAAAAATTGAACGTCTCCCCGGCAGAGTTAGCTATACAAGCAGGGAAGGTATTTTTTCCTCAACCTGAAAATGCGGATGCCTTGCCTGCGAACCCCTTATCAGGTACATTAAACGAATACGATGTTCCCTTCACATTAGACGAACTGGAGGCAGCACTTTATGACTCCAATCAGAATAGCACCCCAGGACCGGACGGTATAAGCTACTCAACACTTCTGAATCTTCCCAAGTCACACAAACTTGCCCTGCTGAAAGAGATGAACAAATACTGGGCCGACGGTGATCTTCCTCTTGCTTGGAAGAAGTCAGTGGTAATACCAATTCCAAAACCTGGCAAGCCAAGTCGAACATTACAAGACCTCAGGCCGATATCGCTGACGTCCAACCTTTGTAAGGTCATGGAACGTATGGCTCTAAGAAGACTTGAATGGTACTTAGACAAGTACAACGTCCTCTCTCCTATGCAAGTAGGTTTTCGTCGAGGGCTCTGCGCCCAAGATATCCTCAGAAGGCTTCATAACGACGTTCTCGCATACCCTAGCAGCGCACAGCTCCGAGTGGTTGTTGGGGTCGACGTCAAAAAAGCGTTTGATTCCGTGCCCCACTCGACCATACTTCGCCGGCTCCAGGAAGTGGGGATAGGCGGCAACCTCTACCGCTTCGTAAAAGCCTTTCTTGCAGAAAGAACCTTTTCAGTAATGGTTGGAGATACTCAGGGTGGTTGGCAACGCAACCAAACAGGTGTCCCCCAAGGCGCTGTCTTATCACCGGCTCTCTTCAATATAGCTATGTCAGGTCTCCCGCCAATGCTGTCGTTGATACCCGGTCTCAATTTCGCCGTGTATGCGGACGGTATAACGCTGTGGACCAATTCAGGGTCCCCTGCAGAGCAAGAACAAGCGCTACAGACAGGCCTCAATGCCGTCCATGAATACATCGAGAAGTGGGGAATGAAAACCTCTCCGGAAAAAACCGAGTACATGGTTGTCATAAACGGCCCGCGGGTACGAGCCGAGGCAGAACGCAAACTTATCTCTCTTCATTTAGGGCACTCGGTTATTTGCCGGAAACCAACAATCCGTATACTAGGCATGCTTATTGACGAGGATGGAGGAGCCAAAAGCTGGCTTCATAACACGATGCTTAGCTGTCATCAGGCTTTACACCTAATGCGCCGTGTCTCTGCGCGTGGATGGGGAATCAAGGAGGTGGGGAATCAAGGAGGTGGGGCTCCGTCAGATGGCATTAGCACTCATAACATCGAAAATCCTGTACGCATATCCGTACATGCGACTTAACGCGACCCAACGCCTTCAGCTTGAGCGAATCAATCGCAAGGCGATGCGCTTAGTTACTGGTCTGCCACAGTACTGCCCAGTAGTGAACCTACACGCATGCAGCAATATTAATGCCCTTCAGGATCTGGCAGAGCAGCAATCGCAAGCCCAGCGAGTCTGTCTCTCCACAACGGCGGCTGGCCGACAGATCCTGCAGGCATTAGGCTACAACGTTGACAATTTAGAGCCACTTTCGTCCGCCGCCCCACCATGGGAGTTGATTGACTTAGTAGATGGTATACCATTACCAAAGAATATGAGTTCGGCTAATCCTCAAAGGCGCAAAGCTGCCGCCAAACGTCATAGGAAGATGTCACACAAGCTAGCCCAGGAAGGAGCTATCCAACTATACACAGACGCCGCTCAGTTTCAACACTGCGCAGCTATAGCTTGTCACGACTCTGTGTCAGATACCTTGGTAGTTCAACGGCTTTCCGAGGAACACACTGTTACCAATCTCGAACTCATTGCCATACAACTTGCCATTACTCGAATAGTAGCAAGACAGGATCGGGCTCCGTGCACCTACCATGTTTACACAGATTCACAAGCAGCGTACACTGCATGCCGCGCAGGGGGAGCAGACTATGCCATTCTGAACACTATTCGAACACAAGCCCGTCGCCTGAGAGAGGAGGGCTACACCTTAATTATCAAATGGATTCCTGCACACGAAGGAATCACTGGAAACGAAAAGGCACACCAGGCAGCGCGCGCAGCAGCTCTTTCCGCACCTTTGCCTGGATCCACATTCGTTTCCGCTTCGTGGCCCCTTGAGGACGTTACGCATCCGTCGTCGCCTCATATGGATAGGGCGGAGACATGGCATCGAGCACAACGCTATCGTCGAAAAATACTCCTGCACTTGGCCAACCCTGAGCAACTATATCGCCGCCCCGATAGCTCATTCCGGAGAGTGGAGGCAGTACTCCTTCGCCGAGCCCAAACTGGTCAGCTTCTGTTACCCGCGAAGCTGCACTTCATAAACCCGCAGGTATACCCTTCTCCTCAGTGTCCGACATGCCCGGCCAGAGGCACGGCCGAACATCTCCTGTGGAGCTGCCCTACTTTTGACGCAGTACGGGAGAGAGCACTCAAGTCCCTGGGCGGGCTTCGACCTGCAACCCTGCAGGCATGGGTCGATCCCCCATCGCACATCGGGCTATCAGACGCAACCCGGCTCTGGCGAACTTTTCTTTCTTACTTCAAGGAAGAAGAAGGACCAGGCCATTACTTTGCGGAGCCGACCTCGGGACGACCCTACCTCGAGGAAGAAGTGGACACCGGTCCCTCATATCTATCCCAACCTTCACCCCCCCACCCCCCCCCCACCCCACCCATACCCTCACCCCCCCCCCCCCCCCTTAACCGCTCCCCCACCCCTACATCCATGAAGCAACTTAGTTCTGCCGCAAGGTAAACGCCTACTGTAAGCAGAAATAAAGACATAATAAAAAAAAAAAGGACTAATTAGTGAAGCCTGAAATATTTCCAGGTTATCAAGCAACATTTCCAGCAAGCATACAAGTAAAATTTAGACTTCTCTCTGGAAAATGCACTTACTTTTCTAGATAAATGGACATTAACATGCCAAGAGAGACAGAGACTTCAATGAAGAAAAGGCTAGAGGCTAGCCTCATAAATTAATGTTGGGATAGGCAATGTAGAATAAAGGGCAAATGATAAGTAAACATAAATATGACATGCATTTAAAGCTAGAGCACTCCTCAGAGATGCAAGTCTAAGTGTCTTACGCTTTACCCCCAGTCGTTTGCCTTAACATAAGCCAGAGCCTCACCTGGGTAAAGAGGCTGTCACAGTGGAAGCTTTTATACCACCCTGTGATCTTAACGAACACCACAATTTCAGTGCATGTGTGTGTATGTCTTCTGCCTGCATCTTGACTTCATGTTCAGAAGTGAAACACCAGTCCACAGCCGAAAAGCCATACTGGCAGTTTTCCAAGAGATTTTTGGTAAGGACCAAAGACTACAATGTGTCATGAAACGCAGTCCAGGCAAATGCTGACAAACCAAGATGCAAGTGACGTGTCAGTTGGCCAAGGAATTCCTATTCACGAGTGTTCTTTGCAACAGCACTCGCCAAACCAGCCACAGTCGTTTTCACATATCTTTTGTGTCCCTGCTGACAAATGCTTGAGCATAATGGTCACGTTGGTCTCAAACACAAAAGGCAAAGAAGCCCAATCTGACAAATGTCACACACACCTTGAACTCCAAGATGATCTTCTCAACTTCAGGATCGGTTGGTTTGCCGCTCTCTGTAAGCAACAACATGGACAATTAACCTAACTAATATCTTAATACCACCAGCTTTCAATGAATACATGTAAAAGAAAACTTGACTTCTCATCTCAAAAGTCCAATCACAATTTTTTTTACCGCTGCTTCAGGGGATATATAACTCCAAGGCTCTACCCCGCCTGTCATTTCAAAGAAATGTTACAAAAGTTGCAGGACGTCTTAAAGGGCCACTGTCCAAGGAAGGACCTTTTAAGCAAAGGAGCCCAGTGTTTCGATCAGGTACCGGAGATAGTCTGTGCAAAATACTACAGCAATACACGTGCCGAAAAGCAGCAAAAATACAAATCAAAGCTCTCTCATCCACCCCGTCGGGAAACCAGCTTCCTCCTTTCTCTAAGAGCCGCAAGGATGACGTCGTAGTCGAAAATGACATCCATTGTACCGTCTCACTGTCTGAGGGTGAAGGATGGGTGTCTATCGCTCGCAGCGCGCTTTTCCCCCGCCCCGGTTGGACTGAATCCAGCGGCGCGCACTCCCTCGCCCGACTCTTTTTTCTTTCGCGCATGTGGAGTGCCACACCTCGCCTCCCGCCAAATGCGGAGGAGGAAGGGGAATTTGTCTTGCGGAGGCTAGACGACCGGGCAGGAGAGTTAAAAACCTTTGCGAAAGAACGGAAGGAGAGAAACACGACAGAATCGGGTGATTGCAGTGGCTGTAACTGCGTTATTAGTTACTTTTTTCAAAAACATTTTGCGGCCTTGCGTTTTGGGGGTGAGGTCTCACAGTCACTGAGGGAGAAAATATTTTCGACCGGAGGGTGGGCAGTGGGCCTTTAAGAGCAGAGTCCAGTCAAAAAAATCTTGTTGCGGCAAGGCAGAGTTTTGCTATGCTAACAGGGTTGAATGTGATGCAAGTACCTCCAACCTTGCCAAATTGATATAAATGAGCAATAACTGTTTGGATATATGCCCTGCAGGACTGACCCCAAACTTAACCAGCCAAAAGACGAGACACAGCAAAGAGAAGGACAGGACAAGGCTGGGTCCTGTCGTCTTTGCTGTGTCTCGTCTTTTGGCTGGTTAAGTATGAACTAATACCAACGTGCCCAGTCGTTAACCTTGTTTACCCCAAACCCCTTCCCCTCAATACAGTTCCATTTTGCTAGCAAGAGTGCTTCTCTGAAATGAAATAATTTTTCGAGAAATTTTTATCACATTTGAATTAATTGTTTTAGACACTTTAAATCCTACCTGTTGAAAAACTACACAAATTTCTAGTGCTGGATTCCAGTTTAAGGTTGCTCATAAATATATCTGTGCTAACTTCTTCCACGAAAGTATAATTACTAATAAATAGCCTGATGCATTTTGCTTTGTTGAATAATTTCTTGCTAATAAATGCATGAATTAATTATGGTAAGTAGAAAGCTTTTTCCTTTGCTATCTCCATTTGGAGTAAGTTGCACACTTCACTGATATCACAAATACCATTGTGTGAGCAGAGAAAAATATGAAAACACCACGTTTAAATCCTTAGACATTTAATATGATATTGTCCTTTGCCATACTATAGCACAACCTATTACTGCACATTTGTTTGTGTTGCTTCTTTGCTTCCTCTCTTTTGCACCTCGAATTACTGTGCACACGCTGGTTTACTGTGCTCTGTTCTTGTAGCCATAGAGCCACTCTTTGCAGTTTCAACTTTTCGACCTCCTGCTGCAACTACACTGCAAACACATAACATACTGTAATAAAAAAATAAAAAATAGGAAGCTGAAAGCTGAAATCTCCCAGACATTCCAAGATTCTTGTAAAGTGTGGGTCTGGACTATTTCGCAGTTTGTATCGAACACAAAGCACGGACGACATATGCAAGAGAGGACACGGACAAGTTCTAACAAGAGCCCGATGTACTAGGAATAAACCTTAGTAGAGTGTGCGTCAGAAAGCATTTGCTTGTACGTTTCATCTCTTGTCCATGTCTTCTAGGCTTTTCACTCACCATTCTAAGATTCCCTAACGACTTCCAGGTTCATATTTACTGAAGGAAGTCCTGAACATACCGATTAAGAAATGCCCAGCAACCAAAGCATGACCACTCTTTGTAAACAGTAGATGTAAAAAATATTACTGTACAGCAAGTATGCACAGCTCTAAAGGCACTTTGTCCACTGGCACAGTAGGCACTAAGCTTTTGTGGGTCTATGCTCACAACCGTAAAGCAATAGTATTAGCCCTGCACAAATTATTAAAACCTAAAAGGACTATGTTTTCATACCCCAGCTAGGAAGAATAGTTATGTAGAAAGTCGTTGTTAACCATCTTGTGACAGAAAAAAAAGAGCCAAACTATTTACCATATTTCCCGTGCAGAAGTTGGTTGTTTTTTTTTTTTCCCCCAGAATTTTACATCCCTGCAGCGTATAGAAGGGTGCAACTTTATATGGCGAAAAAAAAAAAAATGTCCTCAATGAAATCTTTTGCACACACGAAAACTATGTTTGAAAAGAGAATCAGTGAGTCAGAACAAAAAAAAAAAGTTAACGTTATGGGAACAATCACAAAATCTCGCCACAACCAGATTGAACACCACTACCGCTGTACGCAATCTAGCCAATCCTGATGTGTTCTTGAAAGTTTTGATCTCGGCATCACGAAGTTTTGGGTTTATGTTCACTGTTGCTCTTACTCAACATGACATCACCTGCGAGTAAGAAGCTGTGATGTAAAATTCACCACAGAACTGAGTTCGAAACGAGCAAGAACATTATCCGACGCTTGTGCAAAGCAGCAAGTGCACCCCAGTCAATGAAGCCAACAAAGAATGGCAGATTACAGGAAGGAGGCATGCTAGCTGCAGCTTAAAAAACCTCTGCAAGCAGCAGCTACCATATGCATGTGTTTTTGTTGGGCCTTCTGATGAATGGATCATCTGAGCATTTTTATAGCATTTACTGAAAAACCAAGTGCATCTTGCACAGCGGTGCAAATTTTACACCAGAAAGTACAGTAGCTGCATGCCATTTTAGTCTCCATCACAAACAGACATAGTTTACAGAACAGACCCGATCAAGAAAAAAACACATTTCATCATTTTCCCCACAAACAGAGCTTAAGAAAAAGGAAAGGAGAGAACTAGCATTAGTAACGTCTAATACCGATATTCGCCAGGACAGCACAGGACACTTGCCAGCCAACTGTCAGAACCGGCACCACTTCAAGATGCTAAGATGAAAGTATCAACTATCATTTATTTCCACAAAATGCAAGGTTCACCTTTACAGCAATAATAAATGCTTAACGAGCTTCCACACGACATGAGATGATGCGGTTCGTCTAAAGAGTATCATGTTACACAGTATACAGAATTTACTCGATAAATTCATTTCTTTGCATATTACTTGTCACTTTTGCGGCAAACATACAATAAGCCCACCATGGCAACAAATCGCCTAAAAGTTGTTCTGCATTTTTCTAGCTAAACAGAAACATTTCAAAGCAAAACTGAGTCATTAGAGGTTACAAATTACAAAAGTACCAGAGGCAGGGCACTGCAGCACGAAATAACTTTGAGGAGAAGTGTGATGAAAGTTAGTTATTACTCTACTCCTGCTCCCCATAAATGCAGCTGTCATTAGTTTAACAAACTCACGCCCTACTCTTCTGCACCACAAAGCAACTTTCACACATTTTCCCCTTCTCATGCTGGTTCAGAATACTATTCTCTATGCATACAAAACACCTTACCTTTCTTGTTTGCATCCTTGCTTAATTTCTCTCCATCTGCAGCTTCAAACACAAGATAAAAAGAAGTGTTAGAAATGGCAATTCCTTGCAATGGCTGCTCAGCACATGCACCACTATTTAAAGAACACTGAGGACCACTCAATCTATTCTTGTTCTCATTAAATATCGGTTCTACAGCCCGAATTCTAACCGACGATGTATAAACCATAAAAGACTCCACGATAACCATTTCTGAATAAATGGCGCAGTAGCCTGGCCTAAGAGACCTGCGTCAAGAAAACTGTGTCAGCACACCACAGTTTAACTGGTTGATCATGGAAATACCTGCATTTAATTTTTTGGCCTTGCCTCCATTCTCAGTGAGAGAACTGTCTTTGTTACTAGAATACCGTCATCTACAAAAAAAAAGCCAGCATCAATTAGCCCTCAGAGACCCCTTGAAAATTAACATATATCAAGCAGTTGTAACTGCAGGATCTGGTGACATCTTTAAGACAAACATGAGCCCGGATTCAACACCAAACATGCAAGTACCTTTACACATGGTCAATGATTGCTAGGGACAACTTTCTTGCAGTGCAGCTACAAGACTCAGCCTACTGGCTGAAGTGATAAGTTTGCTAGCATGCTTCTGGCAGTCTCAACATCAAAATGATATGCAGGGTGCCCAAGCTAACTTTAGCCAAGGGTTAAGAAATAAGACTGGTGCTTGTTGGTCTAGTTCGATAAAAGACTTCAGTAACAGCACACGTAGAAAGAAGGGACCGGGCGCTGCTTCCAACTGTTTATTTCACGAAACATGCCACATATATATATGTATATATATATATATATATATATATATATATATATATATATATATATATATATATATATATATATATATATATATATATATATATATATATATATATATATATATATATATATATATATATATATACACACACACATACATACACACACACACACCAGCAAGAGTGACATGAGAGAAAAAAGAGGGAAAAGAGCAAAGGGAAAACAACACTTGTCATGATGCTACAGCATAACACCAAGAGCCTAATTCCAACCATCTAAAAATCATAAATCCTGCTGGGTCAACAACCGACGGCCGCACTCTATTCTTTTGTGCTCTATCCTGTCCCTTCTTTCTACCTGCGCTGCTATTGAAGTAAAAAAATAATACATTTTGAGGTAGGCCAGAGAAACCACTCTTATAAAGCTGCCAGCCATCTGGTGCACCACAGGCAATTTTATTTGCAATTAACTAATTAGTAATTAAGATATTTTTTTCTAATTTACTGACTATTTCACTTAGACAAAAATGTGATTTGCAAAGTTGTAGAGAACCTACTGAAACCCCCATTCCATTTAATTCTGATAAAGAAAGCCTGGCGTATATTTTTTTTTTCAAGCTCTAAAGAAAGCCCACGAAATACAAAAATATCGTGTGACTGGCACATTCAGCTCTCAACCGTAGTTTGAGTGAGCAAAACCAGCTGTGGCCGTGGCTCCACGGGGGCCATTGCAGCGGCAGGCCGGTATGTCTGCAATAGTTTCTTTGTTTGCTTCAGGCAGTCGGTGCATGTGACGGTGCAAGTTGCTGCGAGCTCACCGCGCTTGCTGCAACCATTGCCAACATATCAGCCTACCGCTAAACTGGGCTGTCGAGTCACGGCCACAGTTGATTTCGTTCACTCAGTGTTCAGTGCTTGTGAGAGCACCACAATCGTGGCGCGCGAATGCGCCAGTCACGTGATATTTTCTTTGTATTTCGCGGGCTTTCTTTAGAGCTTGGAAAAAAAGATACATGTGACACTTTCTGTACCGGAAATAAATGGAATGGGGTTTTCAGAAGGTGCTCTCCAACTTTGCAAATCACATTTATTGTCTGAAGGGAATAGTTAGTAAATTAGCAAAATTATCTTAATTACTAATTCATTAATTGCAAAACAAAGTATTACCTATGGTGCACCAGATGGTTGGCAGCTGTATAAAGGTAGTTTCCCTGCCCTACTTCAAATGTTTTATTTGTTAACCCTTGGCTAAAGTTAGCTGGAACACAGAACATCCGAAGCTAAGAGAGAGATGCTTGCCTTTAACATGCCACTGTACCCTTGCCAGAAGAGGGCTCTTTTCCCTCTTCTAACAGCACAAAGGTTAGTCACTCTTCCAACAAGTATGAAGACCTGGTAGCTACTTTTCTTTTAACAGCAGTTAAACCAATTACAATTCTATTATGAAAGGGAGCGTAATTGCAGAGCTGGGGCTCTTGTAACAGCAGCACTGTCACTAGCACTACAGGTTCTGACAGCTCCAGCCAACAGACGTAACTATGCGCCTACTCACCTTCACTAGAGGAGTGGTGCTGGTGCTTTGATTTAGAATGATGGGAACCAGAGTGTTTTGAAGCAGAGTGATTATCGGAATTATCTGCAAGGAAGTTCAGGTGTAAATTAAATCACACGCATCAAGTTTGACTCAAGTACAGCTGCTAATATTAAAGTGACTTATAAAAAATCAGGACTTTTCTTTTCCCTTTTACATCAATGCAAACATGACTGCTGATCATGGGTCCCTACAGAAAATCCACAAACAAAAAATCATCAATGTTGAATGTCTATACTGAACAACTGACACAACACAGGTGTTGCTAACTTCACACATAGGCAGATTGACCTACTGTAACCGTAATTTGCACTAAGCACTAGGTTCACGGAAAATTAAATGTAGCAACAAAACATGCTGTGTACTTGATTTGATGAAACTGCAAGGCGAAAAACAGTGCAGCGCACTGGATTCAGTCATGCTGGGCACTAAAATTTGCCATGATTAAAGCTGAAATAACTGCACAATCATGTCATGCTGAGCATAAAATTGGTGGCAACCGAAGCTAAGTGGTGAATTCTATAACCAACACTGAAACCACTTCACACTAAAATCAAGCAGAGTGCTGATTTATCGCAAAGGGGAAGTGAAACCACCTTGGAGGAGAAACCTTTTATAGAGGGCCTACAAATGACTCAACAACAATTTTCACCAGTTAGGTAGGACAACAACATTACATTACCCATTCCCAACAATGAAAAAGACATAAGAAGCTAAATTGTTGCCGTTACCCTTCTGAACTACTTGAGAAGGCCTGATGCTGATATCAATTCTCTCATGAAACAGTAAGAAAAAAAAAAAAAAGAGACTCTTAGCTTCCATCCAACACTCAGTTTCTGCTGCATCAACCAAAATAGGTAGCAAACATTAGAATCACATAAGGCATGACTCTGCAGACACTAATAACGGCTCCCAAAACAAAGCAGTAGGTACATTTAAAAATGCAGAAACCAGTCCTAATTGCACCTCTAGGCAAGTGAGGCTCGTCACAGGTAAGCAGGAAGAGCAATGTGGGCAAATTCCACACAGTAAACCCAGCTGAGTAGAGCCATGGCAACTAGTCTATGCTTAGACCAGGCATAGTTTAATCCCTTCTTTACCTAGGCATACCATCTTATGCCTCTATACAGGCTCACTACAGGCAGTAAAATTTGACACAACACTATAAATGTAAATGGGCAGAAAGTATTCCAAAAGAAGAGGTAATAAAAGACATGATTAAGTGGCATTTAGGACTACAGTAGCAACAAGCAGACAGATGCCGCCCCATGTGCCGCTCACCAAACCCCCAATCAAACACTTGCAATGAATGTCTGGTCAACTTACGCAGGATGTCTTTGAGGTTTGCTGTGAAGTCAGCAGAAAAAACCGAGCGCTCAGCCCATATGGTAAACACCCTGTCCACCTGTTTGGCAATGCGCTCGTCTCGAAAAAGCGGTGTGTGCTCAGGTAGGACATCACCAAACGACTCCACGAACTGCTGAACTCCTTTCCGGCGGCCATTCTGAAGCACATCGTTGGCCAGGTACAGCATAGTCAGCCGGTGGACAGGTTTTGCTGCGCACAAGCAAGAGCACCAGGAAGTGTCCAGTCAGCAAAAGAGCTATCGCACAGCCTGCTCGTGTGAGAGCAGGCACTGAACACTGAAAAGGATGCTTCCCTTGACCAAACAAGCATTCAGGACATCATTCATCAGCCAGACTATACCCACTGCAGGGTGAACACCTCTCCCATATTCCTCCAATTAACCCAGTCCTGTGCTGGCTGCATCCACTTGACTCCTGCGAACCTCTTCACCATATCTGCTAACCTGACTCTCTGCTGAACCCTGCTATGTTTTCCTTCCCTTGGAATCCAGTTTGTTACCCTGAGCGACCATCGGTTATCCTCTCTTCGCACTACATGTCCTGCCCATGCCCATTTCTTCTTCTTGATTTCCACTGGAATGTCAGTAACTGCAGTTATTTCTCTGACCCACTCTGCACGTTTCCTATCTCTTAATGTTACCCTTACCCTTCTTCGTTCTGTAGCTCTCTGCGTAGTCCTCAACTTGAGTAAAACCCTTTTCATTAACCTCCGTGTTTCAACCCCATAGGTGGGTACCGGTAAGATGCAACTGTTATATGCTTTCCTCTTGAGCAATACCAGTAAGCTGCTAATCATAATCTGCAAGTATTTTCCAAATGCACTCCATCCCAATCTTATTCTCCTCGTTATTTGCATAGTCCGGATCTGCGGTTACTACCTGTCCTAAGTAGACATATTCGCCTACTACTTCCAGTGTTTCGCTACCTAACGTAAACTGCTGTTCCTTCCCGAGGCTGTTGAACATTACCTTAGTCTTCTGCATATTGACTTTCAAGCCTTCCTTTCTGCTTTTCCTGTCTAGGTCATCAATCATTCGTTGCAGTTCTTCCCCCGAGTTACTTAGCAAGGCAATGTCATCAGCGAAGCGCTGATTACTGAGCTATTCTGCATCAACCCTTATCACTAACTGTTCCCGTTCAAAGTCTCTGAATACTTCCTCTAAGCAAGCTGTAAATAGTACTGGGAAGCTCATGTCTCCTTGCCTAACACCTTTCGTTACGGGAATTTCATTACTTTCCTTGGGCAGAACTATGGTTGCTGTGCAGCCACAGTAGATGTCTTCCAGTACTTTCACATATCGCTCATCTGCACCCTAATTTTGCAATGCTTTATGACTTCCAAGGTTTTGACTGAGCCACATGCTTTTTTCGCAATACAAAAAGGAAAAAAAATAAGCACCCAGGACAGCTTCCAACTACTACTTGGGACCGCACAGCAACAGCAGCAGTGAGGTCAGCACATGTGGTCACAGCAGCGAGACAGATAGGACATATGGAATATCAAACAAATAACCGGTTCGTGAACCTATGCCACACTGAAGTTTACAACTCTGAGGCAACACAGAAGCCTGGCTGAGCTAAAATCTATGAGCTCTATTTTTACCACAGTGTGGCCAAACACTCAATTTTCAGGAATAGTAGTGGTTTCAGCATTCGACTCCTGATCCTGCATTCAATTTTAACTGCGGCAGCAGATTTTCGATGCAGGCAAAAGGCAGGGTTCTGATGTACTGTGTGTACTGTGTCATGTCAGTGTACATGAAAGGAATTCATGCGGTCAAAATTTCCAGAGCCTTCCACTATTGGCGTACTTCATAGCCAGAGCCGCTTTGGGACGTTAAACTTAATAAACCAAAACTTTTTCTCCCATCTGAATCCCCTGACTCATGCACGCTTCATCAGGAGCACCATAAGTTAAAAAGCGAGTATGTATTTCCTTTTCTTGCACCAACCTCGGCCACCATTATACCATGTGGGTGCAGCGGAGTTCTATAACATGCATGGCGAACAAACAAACAAAAAAAGCAACCTACAGATCTTTTCACGACCCTCGGAGAAACTGGTACGACTTTGCTGAAAAGTGTGTGTTTAAAGTGGGGGGGATCCACAGCTTTTCCCTGTGCCATAAGTGCAGCCCAGCCTCAAGTATGGCAGCACCCTTCGATCACTTTGTGAAAAGGCCTACGCATCTTTCCATTGAGTGAGAGAGACGCCGAAACGACTTACTTTTATCTGGACTGCTGAAAAATTGATTTATTCACATACCCTAAAGACCTCAAAAAGCTTTTGGGGGGGGGGGGGATAGAATATATGAATAAAAACAATTATGAGTACACGAAACGAGCAATGCGAAACAGGATTACAATTTCAAAAAAAAAAAAAAAAAAAAAGAAGACTTCAGTTTGTGAACAAATTCATCATGACTGTTAATCGTAGCAATGTGTACTGGGAGTTCGTTCTATTCACAAATAGCAAGCGGTGAATAACGAAGCAGGTTAGTATGAGCAAATATTGGCTGAGCCTTAAACTTGTGGTCGAGGCATGCAAAAATGTGATGAGCAGGCTTGATATGGACGGCAGAAAATGACGATGGTGCATGATAATATCAATGAAAACATGACAAAAGAGAAAGCAGTCTCCATTTTGTCAAAGAACGTAGGTTGAGGGATTTTTTAATTCCGGTAACAGTAGATGTTTGTGCAAAATTCATACTGATTACCTGGCCAGCTTTATTTTGCAGGTTCTAATTTATTAATTAAATACATCTAATGAGGATTCCAGATTAATGAAGCATATTCTATTTTCTAGTGTTTTGTACGCCAGAAGTCTACTAGGTGCATAGACTGGTGTAGATTGTGTATAATGAAACCGAGTGACCTAAATGTCTTGCTAATGAGTGTGTTAGTGTGATATTGCCATGTTAGGTTGCTTGATATGTGGATGCCAAAGTATTTATGTATGCTGACAGTTTCAATAGTTAAGCTGTTCACTGAATATTCCTCGTCTCTTGCATTTAAATTAGTGGTAAATCTCATAGATTTTGTATTGGCAATGCTAATTTCCATCTGCCAACGTTCGCACCACTAGGCTATTCCATTAAGGTCTGAGTATAGAGACTGTGTCCGATGATTCATTTATCGCCCTGTATATAACACAATCATCAGCAAATAATCGTATAGCAGAGGAAAGGCTATTGCGAATGTCACTAACATGTATGATAAATAGAACAGGCTAAAGCACTGAACCTTGTGGCATACCATATTTTACATGAGCTAGAGAGGAACTGACATCATCTATGGTAACAGACTGATAATTGCCAGTTGGGAAATGTGCAATCCACTGAACAATGTTGCCACTGATATTAATATTAAACATTTATGTGGGACTTCATCAAAGGATTTTGAAACATCAATGAATTTGGCATCAACTGGTAACAAAGCATGCACTGCTAGATGAAGGCCAGTTACCATATTAAACGACTATGTTTCACAGGATCGATCACTGTGGAAACCGTGCTGGTTGAGCAAAAAGCACTTTTACCATGTTAAGTACTTCATACTTGCTGATGATATAATATATTCAAAGAGCTTGCAAGGTATGATTGCGAGTAAAATTGGCCTGTAGTTAGAAAGCTGGAAAGAGTTACCAGATTTAAAAATTGAAAAACTCTAGTCAATTTCCACTCATCGGGTATATGAGCTGTATCAAGAGATTGGTGAAACAAGGCGACTAAAATATTACATATGATAGGTGTTGTCATCTTAAATAATTTTGCACAAATACCGTCAGGCTCTGGCATCGAGTTAGGAGCAAGACGATTGATGGCAGATGTTTAGGAGGTGATAATACTGTCATCCATAATGGAGCTCAGGGAGTCGCATTTTGAACTGAAAGGCAGTGGATTCTCGTTTATGAATACAAAAGCAAAATATAAATTGAATTCAGCTGCCACCTCTGATGCTAAGAGGACACTGTCATCTTTATTAATTTGTAGGGCATTAGACAAATGCTTTCAACTGATCACTTTACAGAATTTTTTAGTCATTTATTAATAAGCAGATATGTCACCATTTTAAAACTTTTCTGCTACTTTGATTTCAAGTTTACATCCTTGGGACTGTCTTTTATAGCCCTGCCAATCATGATAAGAGTCGGTCAGCTTTGTCTTTAAGTAGCGACATTTTTTCTATTAATGCAGCGTTTCACACAGGATGTGAACCACGAGTTCTGAGTGGATGTAGTGATTGAGATTTCTGAAACATGCACATCCTTCAGTTGAGAGCTTCGTTTTGATGATGCACCGGTTTTCATTTGTGGTGCGGTAACAAAATGACTGCAGAAACCCTGAAGAAAAAGATGACGAGGACAAGACCTAATAAAGAATCGCCACGTGTTGGAACAGTAACCATTTGGCTCAAATAAAACAAATCAAGTATATTTAGAAATTCTTGGTACTCATGCTTCTTTGTGTTGCCGATCAGTCAACGTGCCCGCTATTTGATTGCAGGGTAATTAAAATCACTAGCCAAAATAATAGGAGAGTCGCAATGTTTGTTTTGTAACCTAACCAGTGAATTATGTATATTCTCTGAAAAGGCTGCGTCAGAGTCTAGCGGACGGCAGACACCTAAACAGCAACAACTGAAGCAGATAATTGCAACCTTATCCACAAAACTTCGAAATTGTAACACATGTCAATAATGGAAGCATGAAGGCTCGTTTTTTTTTTACTGTGATTAACACTCCCCTTTCTCGTGACAGTGACCTGTCGTTCCTAAATAAAAGTTTTCTGAAAAACAAAGTTCATTGTTTTCTGCATCAGAGGACAGCCAAGTTTCTGTGCCTCGTGATAGGACAGTGGCACAGAATTCAGTGAATGCACAGAGCAGATCTTGTTTGTGATAGAGACTGTGAAAATTGGATGCTAATAAAGATAAATTTTTTTCTGAACGTGTACAGCAACATTAAGAATCAGGCAAGGGCCCTGTGGTTAAAGCCACATCGGTTGAGGCCACATCTTGTGAATCCGCTATGGGCAAAGACACAACAGACGATGGCACCGCAGACAAAGGCACAGTATGCTTAGCCCGTTCCGGAAGGCAGATCACTTGATTAGCCAATAAATCGAAAGTGTTGAATTTGTTGTTGACTATAACTTTATCGAAATACAATTTGAACTTTTCTCCATCCAAGCATTTAGTGCGTGCAAAGTCTCGAAGCTTCTTTCTAACAAATTGGATGCTTGGTGAAAAGTCTTAATCAATCCAAATTCGAGAGGAGACCAGATCTTTCAGTATGAATGTGTTTTCCAGAACACTGGTTTCGTCGTTGAAGCTGAGGAATTTGACAATAATGGGCCGTCCTTGGTCAGTGGCGTACCAGCCTTTCTTGCGAGTGCGTTCGATTTCACTCGCCTCAATGTCAAAATGCGTTTTTATAAATTCCCTGATATGCTTTTCTATGACTTGTTGTTTTTCTGGGGATTCCTCAGGGAAACCCTTAAATACCAGGTTATTTCGCCACATTTGGATGTTTAGGCTGTCGACAACTAAATTGAAGAGCTTGGATTACTTGGACAGCATATTTTTCAGCTGTTCTTGATATTCCTCGAATGTAGTCGTGAGGCTAGTTACATATGCGCGCAATGTGTTAACATCGAATTGGTCTCAGCATGCAGGGAAAGAGAAAGTACATACATATGACACAAATGAAGCAGCAGCATGGAACTGAAGTTAGAGTTGCGCGACTGTTTTCATCACACCAGTCACAACCCTAACTAATCGCGGTGTGGCCAACACATTATCTACGCTGCCGTCAAACATGTGAAATACTTGTGCTGCAGCTGGCTTCACAGATACAGCAGTGATGCTTTGCATACGCAGGCTTCCCTGAAAAGCTACGTGCTACCCGTGCTCTCTAGTAATGGCAGTATGACTGGTGGCAAGCAGTACAAGCTAAGCATAGCGCAAGATATTATCGTTACTGGAAAGCTGCAGTCATCACAGCATATTTGGTAATTTACAATAGGCAACGACAGTACCGAGGCACACCATAAACGCTGATGATTTGCACCAAGATGCAAGGAGTCGGGATGCAAGGAGTCGGGTGTTAATTTCTAAACTTAAAGGACACCACGGGCAGAACTTTTCATTTTTTTTAGTTTTTAGTTTTTAGGCATAGTGTTTTCCTTCGAAAGAATGCTGCTGCACTCATGCGACAGTGGATATGAACTAAAGAAAAAAAAAATTCTGATCCGTCATGATTTGAGGGCAAAAAAAAATCAGTGTAGAATGCCCCCATCAGTGCTTTAATCGTGCCTCCTGTCATAAGAAGGGCGGCTTTTCTGCAGAGCTTGGAACATAAGAGAGAGTTGCAGCATTACACAATCCTTATTCGGCTACCATGAACCGCTAACACGCATTCCACTGCGCATGCTCAGACCGCCTTGAGGTCGCCAGATGGAGCCACATGCTGGATGGCGTGCATGCCTGTAACGTCGGGACTAATTAGCGCGTGCGCACTGGCGATCACGGTAGTGGCTCCCTCTATTCTATAAACTTAATAACTCTCTATGGACAAATTCGCAAAACTGCTTCCTGTAGGCTTGGAAGACCAACATACCTGGCTATGGTACTGAGGAACTCAGAGCCACCGTTTCAAACTGAATTTTTCAGTGTGGTAGTTTCATTTCAACAATGATAAACGGAGTCTGAAAACGCTGACTTTGTGTACATGATATGTAGTTATAGTAACACTATGCAGCTTTATGGACATGACGACTGCCGCGCCGTTTAGCTGGTTTGCAGTGGTAGCACTGAAGATTACACTAACCAATATGCACAGATTTTGTTAAAACTATAAATGAGATAACTAAGGTAGATT
The DNA here is from genome assembly GCF_055883805.1 of Amblyomma maculatum. Taxonomy (NCBI): domain Eukaryota; kingdom Metazoa; phylum Arthropoda; class Arachnida; order Ixodida; family Ixodidae; genus Amblyomma; species Amblyomma maculatum. The sequence goes on along the minus strand of NC_139345.1, from coordinate 20,256,803 downwards.
TAAATAAAATAGTCACACAGAACACCTACATTACTGTCTTAATGATGCTCTGGCATAGTCATGAAATATATATTCACCCACTGCAGGAATGCACTATGTTGGCTGCAACAACAGGACATAGCAGAGTGCCATCATCTGCCCAAACCTGACTTTCAAGACCAAATTACAATATAAATTTTGCCTAAAGTGCGATTTCTGCCTCATTACAGCCCCAAAGTGGTCAGATCTAGTAGAATATGCCTATATTTTCACAGCCACCACCAACAGTAGACTGTCGCTTTAAAGAGAAACGCGGGAGCATTGTCTCTGGTAGCCTACACATGGAGCTTCCTTGATGAGCCTCCACTTCTCTCTTGCTGGGAGAGAGAAACAAATCACACCATGCAGAAGACGTAATTTCGCCACCTTCGCGGCTCAGGTGCGTGCCTATTTCGCTTGGCAGGCTTCATTCCCTGTACAACTGTTTCGAAAGGGACATCTATATAGTGCTCATGCGAGCCACAATACATATATGCGTCTTGACCTTCAGACATTAGAAATAACGACGAATGGTGCACTTGCTTTTCGCATGACAACACTGTCCAAGCCAATTTTTAAAGCATTGAGTATTTCTCCAGCTCTCCAGGATGCTAGACAGTTAAACAGCCGTGTGAGGCTGAGCGGTGGTGATATGTTGCAGAAACGGCTACATATCTGATAACAAAAGAGGCCCGGAAAGCTCGGAGACTATCAAGGAAGCAAATTTTTTACTGCTGACTACCTGACTGGTGGTTATTGAAGGCATGGATAAAGGCAGTTTAATAAAAGTGGTTTTGTAATGATCATCATCATCAGCAGCCTGATTATACCCACTGCAGGGTGAAGGCCTCTCCCATATTTCTCCACTTAACCCGGTTCTATGCTAGCTGCATCCACTTGACCCCTGCGAACTTCTTAATCTCATCCGCCCACCTAACTTTCTGCCGCCCCCTACTATGCTTTCCTTCCCTTGGAATCCAGTTTGTTACCCTCAGCGACCATCGGTTATCCTCTCTTCACACTACATGTCCTGCCCATGTCCATTTCTTCTTCTTAATTTCCACTAGAATGTCGGTAACTTGAGTTATTTCTCTGACCCACTCTGCACGCTTTCTATCTCTTAATGTTACCCCTACCATTTTTCGTACCATAGCCCTCTGGGTTGTCCTCAACTTAAGTAGAACTCTCTTGGTTAGCCTCCACGTTTCAGCCCCATAAGTGAATACAGGCAAGATGCAACTGTTGTATACTTTCCTCTTGAGCGATACCGGTAAGCTGCTAGTCATAATCTGCGAGTGCTTGCCAAATGCGCTCCATCCCAATCTTATTCTTCTTGTTACTTCCTTTTCATGGTCCGGATCTGCGGTTACTACCTATCCTAAGTTAGACATATTCGCCTACTACTTCCAGTATTTCGCTACCTAATGTAAACTGCTGTTCCTTCCTGAGGCTGTTGAACATTACCTTAGTCTTCTGCATATTGATTTTCAAGCCTACCTTTTTACTTTTTCTGTCTAGGTCATCAATCGTTATTTGCAGTTCATCCCCCGAGTTGCTTAGCAAGGCAATGTCATCAGCAAATCGCAGATTACTGAGGTATTCTTTATTTACCCTTATCCCTAACTGCTCCCATTCCAAGTCTCTGAATACCTCCTCTAAGCAAGCTGTGAATAGTACTGGGGAGATTGTGTATCCTTGCCTAACACCTTTCTGTATGGGAATTTTGTTTCTTTATGCAGAACTATGGTTGCTGTGCAGCCACTATATGTATCTTCCAGCACTTTCACGCACGGCTCCTCTACCCCCTGATTTGCAATGCCTGCATCACCGCCGAGGTTTTAACTGAGTCAAATGCTTTTTCGTAATCAATGAATGCTATGTATAAGGGCGGGTTATATTCCGAGTATTTTTCTATCACCTGACTGATGGTATGGATATGATCGATAGTAGAGTGCCGTTTCCGAAACCCTGCTTGATCCTTTGCTTGATTGCAGTCTAAGGTTGTCCTGATTCTATTAGCGATTACCTTAGTAAATACCTTATAGGTAACAGACAGTAAGCTGATTGCTCTGTAATTTTTAAGGTCCTTAGAGTCCCCTTTCTTGTGAATGAGGATAATGTTTGCATTCTTCCATGGTTCCGGTACCGTCGATGACACCAGGCACTGCGTATACAGGGTGGCCAGTTTTTCTAGCCCGATATCCCCCCCCGTCCTTGAGCAAATCTGTAGTTATTTGATCCTCTCCAGCTGATTTCCCCCTTTTCATAGTTTCTAGTGCTTTCTTGACCTCGTCCTTCGTCACTGGTGGAACGTCTGACTGTTTTTCCCTACCGCCAATCTCATTACGGTCCTGACTACTTTGACTATCTTGTCCATATTAGTGATTACGTTGCCCGCCTTGTCCCTTATCGCATACATCTGGTTTTTGCCTATGTATAATTTCTTCTTTACCGCTTTAAGGCTTCCCCCGTTCTTTACAGCATGCTCAATTTTCTCCATGTTATACTTCCTTATATCGGCCACCTTGCGCTTATTGATTAGCTTTGATATCTCGGCCAATTCGATCTGGTCTGTTGGATTGGAAGCTTTCATACTCTGGCGTTTCTTAATCAAATCTTTCGTCTCCTTAGACAGCTTATCGGTATCCTCTCTAACTCCTACCGCCTACTTCTACCGCGCACTCAGTAATATCTCTGAAATTATTGTTCCTTGCCTCTAGGGTAATGTCACCATCCTCAGTTAGAGCTGAATACCTATTCTGTAGCGAGATCCGGAACTCTTCTGCCCTCCCCCTCACCGCTAATTCGTTGATGGGTTTCTTTCTTACTAATCTGTTGCGTTCCTTCTTCAGATTTAGGCTAATTCGGGACCTCACCATCCTGTGGTCACTGCATCGCACTTTCCCGATTACCTCTACATCTTGCATAATGGCGGGGGTTGAGCACATTATGAAGTCGATTTCATTTTTGGTCTCTCCGTTAGGACTTTTCCATGTCCATTTCCGGTTCTTCTGTTTGCTGAAGAAGGTATTCATGATTTGTAAGTTACTGCACTCTGCAAACTCAACTAGTAACTCCCCCCTGCTATTCCTAGAACCAATGCCATAGTCACCTACTGCCTTTTCTCCTGCCTGTTTTTTCCCTACCTTGGCGTTGAAGTCGCCCATTAGTACAGTATACTGCGTCTCTACTTTTCGCATTGCCGATTCTACATCTTCATAGAAGCTTTCAACTGCCTGGTCATCATAACTACATGTAGGTGCATAGGCCTGTACAACCTTCAGTTTATACCGCTTATTAAGCCTAATTACAATGCCTGCAACCCTCTCATTATTACTATAGAATTCATCTATATTACCCGCTATTGTATACTTATTGACAAGGAAACCTACTCCTAGTTGTCGCCTCTCTGGTAAACCTCGATAACACAGTACACGCCCATCCTTCAGTACAGTATATGCCTCAATCGGCCTCCTAACCTCACTAAGCCCTATGACATCCCATTTCATGCCCTCTAGTTCCTCTAACAGCACTGCTAAACTAGCTTCACTAGCTAGGGTTCTAGAATTAAACGTTGCCAGGGTCAGTTTCTAATGGCGGCCTGTCCAGCGGAGCCAGGCTTTCTTAGCACCCCCTGCTGCGTCACAGGTCTGACCGCCACCGTGGTCAGTTGTTCCGCAGCCGCTGGCGACTGAGGGCCGGGGTTTTATGGAGCTTATCATAGGAGGTTGTGGCCAATTACTGCACCAGGGTGGCCAACTCCTGTTCTGGTGAGGGAGTGCGTTGCCGGAGGTGTTCACTGGCATCAGGTCGCACCCCAAACCTGTTTATGCAATTCCATCGACACGTGGATTTATTATTTTTTTTTTTATCCAGTGGAGAATTGCGCGGCACCAGGATTTGAACCCCGGTCCTCTTGCATGCGAGGCGGATGTTCTACCGCCACGCCACCGCTGCACCTTAAACTGATTAAAACTAATTTCCTCACTATAAATGAACATAAATAATTTCAAACGAGAATTTTTGCTATAGTTGTCCTTTTTAACATCAGAAATCCCAAAGGCTAAAGGCATTATTTTTACCCATTTTGTTTAATAAACAACCAGGTAAGTCTACTGCAGCAGAACTGTGGACAGAATATTCCCTACGAAAAATTTGCTCTACAGAAAGCTTACTCCTCAGTAAAGCCTAAAAAGTGCACAAGTCCGATAAATAAACTACAAGAAAGATGAAAATGCTATAAAACTAGAACTCTGCAACAGTGAAAAGCACCAGAAGAACTGGTCACAACGATACCAATGCGAAAACTCTAACCCTAGCAGATACTGAGAAAAAGGGCTACAAATATGAGTGAAAATATATCACAGGCACAGGGCCTATATACATGTTGCACCTGCTTATAAGCTGCCTTACACAAAGCCATTTCTGCAATTTCAGTTAACTGTTGCAAAACTAAACAAAACAAAAAATCGGTTACGACAAACAGACGCAATATACATAAAAGTTGCAAGCCTTTGTCTTCGAGCCTCACATTCCTTAATTTTACATCCTGCAGCGGCATAACAAGAAAAGGAACCAGCTGCTTCATAGGAGTCAGCGCCAGTTGTCGGAGGGAATGCAGCTGTTGTACTTGGTTCTTTTACAAAGGCGAAACTTGGAAAGAGCAGAATGTGGTCTTTATTCGCCAATGCTCTTCTGCAAACACTTGTATTTACTATGGCACTTGACATTCGCGCTTTCGCATGCGTCGATAACTTCTCTACCTTTTTCGTTGACACGAAGGCAACAATGCGAAAGGGACGGTCAATGGCCGGACTTTCGTTTCCACTTAATGTTGCACCAGCGGGATAGAACAGAATACTGAATGCTGTCCACAAGAATTATGATGCATATTTCTTGTGCATCGCCGCGATGTTAGCGACCTAATCGCAGTGGCGAAGCACACGTCTCTAAAATGCTCCAAACAGCAAAGAAAATATTATTAATGCCTCGGCCCATAGCTCCCGCGATTGCGCGGCGATGGTGCATGTGCGATGGTGCAGCTGGGAATATTGCTTTTCACCATTCTCTCTCCTCCCTTAGCTCCTGCCACACTTGGCGACTCTGCATCCATTTTCGTCAATCCCAATGCGGCCGCTCCTCCGCGCCGCAGCTTTCCAACGAAGCGCCGTAAATCGCCAGAGGGGGAACAATGACGAAACCTGCAGCTTTCGTAGGCCACGCTACGCATATACTGTGCGGGAGACTTCGATGCCTGCTCCACGGGGTTTCGATGACTGCCATTAACCACGATATCTTATCACACAAGCTTCGAACGCGGGAAAGTTGCGACCTAGATAGCAATCAGCTGCGCGATGCCTCGCACCGTTCGTCAGAAGCACGGCTTTGGTTAGAATTAAGCGGAGGTGGCCCCGGCCAGTGAAGTTCTTTTTACATGAATAAGAAATGCAACCACAATTTTTTTTTTTTTTTTTTTTTCCATGCAAGTGCGCTCTGCCGTGGTCTTTCCCGTTTGGGCAATTTCAATATGCTCCAACTAGCTAGAAAAATTCAGCATGTGCCAAAGGCAAGTTCTTTCCTGTAGATCATAGGTCAGTGAGTAAGCTCCTGTTTTCAATCGCTCCAGTGTCTGTTAGATTATTTTGTTCCCGCATCATGTAGTGTCGATCGAAACGCCTTTCCCCACAATTGCTGGCTTTTTAAAACCGCTCCCGACACAAGCTTCGGGCTGGGGCAGAGCGCAAGCTTCGTAACAACCTGGACCGAACGGATAGGTTTGAGCGTTTACACCTGCCCTCCCGGCAGTCTTGGAAAACCTCCCACGCACAAAGCAATGCCAGGTATAAAAGCCTGAAGAGCCGCTGCATCCGCTCGAAGACTTCCCCGCAACCTGGAAACGAAAGGTATAATGCCTGCAGCTGCAAGTGCGCGCGCCTCTCGATTCCAAATTGTGAATACAGACTACGAATTTCGCGGAAAAAGTGATGTGTTCTGTCGAGCGCGTATCAGAAAAATCTAGCGCCCTGAGTGCTTTCTCCAGATTTGACAGGTAAAGCGGCCTGGATAACGATTCTGGCAATCCTGTCTCGTTCTTTACGACCACGACGCCGACTGGAGAGACCAGCGACAGTGGATGCGTATATCCAAGCGCATGATTGACACACAACGCCGCTACAAGTCCCCACCCATTCTGGATAGACGAGCGCTCAGGCCTGCTATATGTCAGGTAGCGCTGTATGCACCTGCATACCTGTATTGGATACCTGTAATGTTAGTATTGTGGGAACAAAAATTTAATAAATAGAATGATGGTTTAGTTAACCATTTTAAATCAATAATTAAGATATATGGAGAAAAATGAGCATGATAGCTACTGCTACCACCCCGTTTCAAAGGGGACGCTTATTCCATCCATCCATCCACCTGTAGGACTGTACCCTGGTAGCCAACATGCTGCGCCACTGCCCCCCCCCCCCCTCCCCCCTCTTTTTTTTCCAGTTGAGTCTTGAAGTATTTTTTTTTAATACTTTTGATCAAAATATTGCAGCGTAATTTTCCAAAATACGCAAAACTAAACAGTCTTGTTGGTCAGCATTTGAATATGTACTGGACGCAAGAATAGTAGCGGCACCTCCTCGATTTGGATCGAAAACTTCAAAAGAACATGTAGCAGCACGGCATCAGCACTGAGCCTAAAGCCGTTCGTTCAACTTTCCATCTCAATTTAGTCGCCTGAGCCAATTATGGAGCGAGAAAAAAAAAAAATAGAAGCAGAGTAGAGCAGCGAAAACATCGCACAGATTTCGCCCTCAAGTTATGTCGCGCCATCACCACGTGGGTCGTGGTTCCAAAACTGCCCTCACTTCTCTAGTGTGCCGCAGAACATATGCTAGACAAAATGTACCGCGACTCTTCCAGGCAACTGAGATAAGGAATCATCGTGGTGTTTTGAAAGATAGCGCATGGAGTCGTTCTGCTAGAAACTCAGCGTCGCCGTCATCCTGCGGCGGTCAGAAAAACTCCAGACCAGCCAAAAGGATCATGACGTCACAACCACATGACCGCGAGGGAATTCCACGCACCTCACATTCACATAAAGCTGAATGAAGCAAAAATTGGCGAGAATGTTGTTCTGACGAGGCCATTTCAGAATACAATTCAATAAAACAAACATGCACCACTGTTATTTCAAGCCGAAAGGCGCTCTGCATAGTGTAGAGGAAGTGGACCTAGTGGACGAGTTGTAGCGCGTATGGCTTACTCGGGTGTTTGCGACGTGGAATGAAAAAGGGGCGTTAAAGGCGCTATCGACCGCCCGCAGAGGGTTGACTGCAGCACACAACCGCAGGCGGGCGCTGAACTCGTGGACTTATATATATACCTCCACCCTGTCTTTTCTCCCATCCTTCCCTATTTGTTCTCCCCTAACTGTTCTCTCGGTGTCCCTTTATTTCCGCCACCCCAGTTCAGGTGCTTCCGTTGACTGCGGTAGCAGACACCGGGCCAGCAAAAATCGTTTTACTTAAGTTGTTATTTTCAGTCAAATAGCCACGCACTACTACTACTACTACTACTACTATTACTACTACTACTACTACTACTACTACTACTACTAAGAAGACGCTATGCATTCGTCTTATTTTTCCGTCTCTAATTAGCGCAGCACCTGCTCCAAGGACCAGAAAAAAAAAAAATCTGTTACAAGATCAGCAGTCTGATCAAGCGCGAATCTCGGTTTACCTCGCGCAGTGTCGGAACAGTCACTCTCTGGTGGGGCTGTGTACGTGTGAAAACTGGAAGGTGCCCGAAGAATTCATCTTGCCTTGTATCGTCACTCGCATTAATCGACGTCCGACGGCTTTCAAGCACGGTCATCCCGTTTTAAAGGCCAGCTTGCACGAGAAGTGGGAACGTTCTCATTAGAGATGCCTACAAAGTCGACTTCGGTTGTACGGCCCAAAATACAGCCAAAAATTTGGTTCCATTTGTATACTCGTTAATGATACGTAAGATATTAATGAACATGGACCATAACGTGGTATTCGCCTACGACCGCTAAACAATTTATAACTGATGCTTTTCTTGGTTGGTTGGTTGGTTCATAGGAAGGGAAAGGCGCAGTATCTGTCACACTTGCTCTGTGGACACCTGAACCGCGCCGTAAGGGAAGGGATGAAGGTGGGAGTGAAAGTGGATAGAGAGAAAGGGGGGCCGTAGTAGAGGGCTACGGAGTAATTTCGACCACCTGGGGATCTTTAACGTGCGCTGACATCGCACAGCACACGGACGCCACTTCGTTTCGCCTCCATCAAAACGCTGCCGCCGAGGCCGGGCTTCGATCCCGGGAACTCCGGCACAGTAGTCGGGCGTCTTACCACTGCACCACCCCGGCGGGGCGATGCTTTTCTCACCTGTTTCGGTTTCGGCTTCAAATGCCGAGGCTAGACTTTTGACCTCGGAGTTTTGCGACAGAGCATGCCAAATGTGTTAACTGCTGCCGGGCGCTGCCACTCCAGCCTTCCAAGGATTCAGAGGGCCACTACATGAATTATTATTATTATTATTATTATTATTATTATTATTATTATTATTATTATTATTATTATTATTATTATTATTATTATTATTATTATTATTATTATTATTATTCATTTGTACAGTGGGATAGTCTAGGCACAAGGACCGCAATATCCTGGGGGATAACAGCAAGCTGTCGCTTGTGACTCTCAGCCTTCTGCCAGATGCATTCCAATCCCTTCTTTGTATCCCACTGCGTTCCCGTGGTTCGGACATGCCGCGACAACATGATCTGTGGAAATGTGAAGACCGAGATGACCTGGAACGAAGGGAACGACAATTGGCGGCCGTGGAGATGCGACGAAGCGAGCGGCCGGAAATGGGTCGGGTCGGTGGAGTCGGCGCAGTTAAATATTAAATTGATTCAAAGGAAGGGAAAGTTGCAGTATACTATGTCACACTTGTATCCGTGGACACCTTAACCACGCCGTAAGAGAAGGGAGGAAGGTGGGAGTGAAAGTTGTTTTATGGCACATAGGCGACTCAGGCCATCATGCGCCAAGAACAAGGTTTGAAATTAAAGTTAAGAAATGTCACAGAAATGTCAGGACAACCTTAGACTGCAATCAAGCAAAGGATCAAGCAGGGTTTCGGAAACGGTACTCTACTATCGATCATATACATGCCATCAATCAGGTGATAGAAAAATGCTCGGAATATAATCAGCCCTTATACATAGCATTCATTGATTACGAAAAAGCATTTGACTCAGTTGAAACCTCGGCGGTGATGCAGGCGTTGCGAAATCAGGGGGTAGACGAGCCGTACGTGAAAGTGCTGGAAGATATATATAGTGGCTGCACAGCAACCATAGTTCTGCATAAAGAAAGTAACAAAATTCCCATAAAGAAAGGTGTTAGGCAAGGAGACACAATCTCCCCAGTACTATTCACAGCTTGTTTAGAGGAAGTATTCAGAGACTTGGAATGGGAGCAGTTAGGGATAAGGGTAGATGGAGAATACCTCAGTAATCTGCGATTTGCTGATGACATTGCCTTGCTAAGCAACTCGGGAGATGAACTGCAAATAATGATTGATGACCTAGACAGGAAAAGTAGAAAGGTAGGCTTGAAAATCAATATGCAGAAGACTAAGGTAATGTTCAACAGCCTCGGGAAGGAACAGGAGTTTACATTAGGTAGCGAAATACTGGAAGTAGTAGGCGAATATAACTACTTAGGACAGGTAGTAACCGCAGATCCGGACCATGAAAAGGAAATAACAAGAAGAATAAGATTGGGATGGAGCGCATTTGGCAAGCACTCGCAGATTATGACTAGCAGCTTACCGGTATCGCTCAAGAGGAAAGTATACAACAGTTGCATCTTGCCTGTACTCACCTATGGGGCTGAAACGTGGAGGCTAACCAAGAGAGTTCTACTTAAGTTGAGGACAACCCAGAGGGCTATGGAACGAAAAATGGTAGGGGTAACATTAAGAGATAGAAAGCGTGCAGAGTGGGTCAGAGAAATAACGCAAGTTAACGACATTCTAGTGGAAATTAAGAAGAAGAAATGGACATGGGCAGGACATGTAGTGCGAAGAGAGGATAACCGATGGTCGCTGAGGGTAACAAACTGGATTCCAAGGGAAGGAAAGCGTAGCAGGGGGCGGCAGAAAGTTAGGTGGGCGGATGAGATTAAGAAGTTCGCAGGGGTCAAGTGGATGCAGCTAGCACAGAACCGGGTTAAGTGGAGAGATATGGGAGAGGCCTTCGCCCTGCAGTGGGTATAATCAGGCTGATGATGATGATGATGATGATGACAGTTGGTTTAAAAGCTTTCCTTCTTTAAGGAATGAAGAAACGTGGGAAATATCAATGAACGACTTTTCTCCTATTAGTAAGCTTGGGTGCAGTGGGGTGCGTTCTTTATAAACTAGTGGAAAGTGCTTCTGCCACATAAAGGCAAACTGTACCAAGGGGGTAAGGGTTCCGGGCAGCAGGCAATATTTGGAAGTGCAATAAATATATTCATTTCTTCGCATTTCTGTTCGTAACGGAGGATTAGTGGCTTTATAACATGGGGCTTGTTGTTAAACAGTGTTCTAGATGGGCATTTTGTGACAACTGGGTAACACAGACGTTTTGGTAGGGATCTAATTTTTAGCACGTAAGTACAAATAAGCACTGTCCTTCTGTCTTCGAGTAGTGTTTCATTGGTTTCGACATGGAGAAATGTTCTGTACGCACCTGTCGAGAGTCGCAGGCCGAGGTTTTGCACTGGGTCAAAACGTTTTAGGTAGGACGGTCTTGCTGACCCGTACACCTCGCAAACGTAACCTAAGGAAGAGCGTACTACATAGTGATAGATGCGCATAAGGCAGGTTCTGTCGAAGCCCCAGTGCTTTCGTGACAGCACTTTCAGTATGTTTAGAGCTTGAGAAGCCTTCTTCTTTAGATTATTTATGTGCTGTAGGAATATCAGTTTCCTGTCAAAGGCTACTCCCAGGAATTGCACTCATTCTTTAAAGGTAATATGGTGTCATTTAGGCGTAAGGTTGGTTCAGTTTGTAAGCCTCGTTTTTGTGGAGAAAGCTGAAATCCATTTTTTTCTGCCCATGATGCAATCCTATTTATAGTCAATCCTATTTATAGTCAACTGCAGTTGCCTTTCACGTGATGATATATTCGAGGAGAAAGAGGAGTAGTAGTGGAGGGCTACGGAGTAATTTCGACCACCTGGGTATCTTTAACGTGCGCTGACATCGCACAGAACACGGACGCCTCTTGTTTCGCCTCCATCGAAACGCCGCCCAGACAACTTTTTATGGCTAAGCGGCCAGGGCTACAGGGTGGAGATTTCTTGATGATGTTACTACACCAAGCAGTTCTGGCATATCTGAACCCAGTTGAGGCCAATTCACAAGAAAGAACGCCGGTCCGAAACCACGTATTTACGTGCTCCCTCGTCACTACTGTGAGGCCCGATCCTGCCCCATTTAGGATTATGCGCACACTAATTGTGCTCTTGCATGCCAGTCGCCCTGGCGCACTATAATAGACAATTGTGCTCCTACTGTCGCCCTCACCACCCCTGCCTTTCGCAATGCTGCAAATAGCTTGTAGGGGGGAAGTTTAATAGAGGGGGGAAGTAAGCCAGAGGGTGCGCGCGGACAAAAGCTCCTTTCCTTCTCGGTCCGGCAAGTCCGCTTGATGGCGTCGGATCAAGTTTTCAGCGAAGGGTGAACACGTACTACGCCGTCGTGTGAGCCCCACCGCGGTGGTTCAGTGGTAAGATGCCCGACTACTGTGTCGATGTACCCGGGTTCGATCCCAACCGCCGGCGGCTGCGTTTCGATGCAGGTGAAACGAAGTGGCGTCCGTGTGCTGTGCGATGTCAGTGCACGTTAAAGATCCCCAGATGGTCGCAGTTACCCCAAAGCTCTCCACTACCGGCATTACTTTCTCTTTCCGCTTTTACTCCCGCCTTCCTCCCTTCCCTTACGGAGCAGTTCAGGTGTCCACTGAACTAGTGCGACAGATACTGCGCTTTTCTTTTTCTTTGAACCAATTATCATGAGACGGGCCCGAGTCGGATCGCCTTTTTGTTTTTTGACCGCCAACGACGCAGAAACACTGAAGGTCTAAGTGAGCGCAAATTCGCGGTTAGTGAACAGTCTTTGCCAAAAGTAATCAGGCAACGTGGTCCGCTTCTCAGTCGGGTAGCACAGAATTCGCACCACTTCTGAATCTGTAAATCCTCGAAAAGTAAAGGCGAGCTCCTCTGCTCACTTCTCAATAAGTTGTGATCCTCTGGAAATCCATGTTGGCTTTGGACGAAGAGGCGTCCGTGTGCTGTGCGATTTCAGTGCACGTTAAAGATCCCCAGGTGGTCGAAATTACTCCGTAGCCCTCCACTACGGCTCCTCTTTTACTCTTTCCACTTTCACTCCCACCTCCCTCCCTTCCCGTTCGGCGCGGTTCAGGTGTCCAAAGAAACAAGTGTGACAGATACTGCGCATTTCCCTTCCTGTGAATCTATTATTATTTAATTTGACTGGAGCACCACCAAGCGGCGAAAACGCAGCCTCATGTGCGAGGTTGGTTAAGGCCACGGTGTTAAGGCTGGAAAGAAGGATGAAAAGCGCAGTGGAAATGGAATTACATGTAATGCTTGTAATTGTCCAAAGCGTTTTATCCGCTGTAGATTGCCGAAACGGCATTACCTCGACACCGTGCTGAGCGCGAATACAATTAACGTGGATGTCGAACGAAATCCTACGATTCTAACTGGATGACAACGCAAGTAAGCGTACATACTTTCAGGATCGTGTGCTGCAAAAATAAAAATACCCCTTGTGGGTAATTTTGTTCAGGCGCCGGTAATCAACACAAAAGCGAACTGAGCCATCTTTCTTCTTTACTAGCATCACTGGTGAAGACCAGGGGCTTTGAGATGGACGGATCACACCACGTTTTAGCATGTCCTCAACTTGCTCATTGATCACGCGACGCTCTGCCGCTGACACACGATAGGGGCGCTGTCGAAAAGGCGTGTTAGAGCCGGTCTGAATGTGATGCGCGACTGTGGAAGTGCGGCCGAGAGGCGGCGTCGAACGCGGAGCGAAACGTCTGTAAAAGGGCCACAAGCTGCGTCCGGTAGGCGGAAGGAAGGGCGTCATCGATGGCGGTTCGGAAGTCGTCTGGCAACGAATCAGGCGTCGGATCGGACTGCAGATCATCGATGTAGTTACCACGGTTGGTCTCGGAGGCATCCAGGTCAGAGAGAAGGTGGGCTGGTTCAATAGAACCGGGAGATTCCCCACGTAGTAAAGTAATCGGGCGCGGAGACGGATTGTAGATGAGTAGCTTCGTGAAGCCACCGTGAACATCGAGAACAGCAGACGGCAGCGGCAGGTGCTTGCGGTGGATGAAGGATGCAGACGGCGTAAATAGAACACTAACGGCTGACACGGCAGGACACGAAAGAGGCGCAAGGGCACAGGCTTCTGGAGCTACGTCGACATCTTCAGCGATGGTGAGCTTTTGAGGACACACTGAACGGTTGTCGTGCAGTACGTCGCACAGTGCAGAAAATTCCACTTCAGCTCGGGCGCAATCGATCACGGCGTTATTTTTAGACAAGAAGTCCCATCCAAGGATCACATCGTGAGAACAAGACGACAAAACTACGAACTCTACACTGTATAAAAGACCTTCAATGACGACACGCGCTGTACAGGCAATATTCTTTAGCAAGCAAATCGGCGTGCAAGCGTGGTCGCGGAGACTAACGGCGGCACGGCGGCGCGCCAGTCAGCAGAAAATGGCCGAGAACGGCTCAAAAAGCTGGTGACTTTCTGCCATGGCTATTCTTGTCGGGTTAGCACGGAGGCTAACCCAGGTTGCCTGACGAACAGCCTCGTCGTGTGACGACAGGAACAACAGAAAAGATGACTGCAGCAGCGGGAATCAACGGAGGCCGCTATCGCAGCTATGAGAAACAATTGGAAGCACAGATCGTATGTGCAGAAAAGACCAGCAAGAAACCGACGAACAACGGAAACACGCCACATGTGCCCCCCCCCCCCCCCCCCCCCCCCCCCCTTTTTCCCCTTTTCATTCCTGCACTTCACGCGAGATGCAACTGCCTCCTCGGATGAGAATGGTTTAGCAGCGTTCATCCACCAACGGGGACTAGAGACGGTAATAAATAAATAAAAATAAGATCGAAGAAGCCTTGCCTGCTTGCTCAAGAAATAGTGATGGAGTCCCTGTCCGCCAACTCTCGCGCGTTTTAACTGTGGTAATGGCCACAAGGCCGAAGTTCATGCACACCTACGACGACGACGTTGCGAATTCAGTTGCGCATCTCGTCAGCTAAGCGGGGTTGTGAGCATGCAGCCGCTGTGCATTTCGTTTGTTCAGCAGCAGCAATTCAGCAGTCCAACGAGAGAGTTCAGCTTCAGTTCACGCTTGCCTTCACGCGGATTCCGAAAATCTTGCGAATAACATTTCTCGGCCCACTCCAGCCGGGCTTAATCGACTGCTACGTCACTGGGATTAGAGTCAACATGCGACAGTAATGAGTTTTTATCCAGGGGGTCGAAGGAGGAGGTGCGAGACTCCTCACTTCCTCGAATACTCTTAGCAGCGTTCTTGTTAGGCTTGGACTGCACCGCTGCTGCTCACTCTGGATACAAGGCATTAATTAGCCTGCGACCCTCCCAAAGACAAATGGAGGCTCAGTTCAAGTGTCCACAGAACAAGTGTAACAGATACCGCGCCTTTCCTTTTCAGTAAACCATTATTAAGAAAGAATTAATGTATCCCGACCGCCGGTGGCGGCGTTTCGATGGAAGGCGAAACGAAGAGGTGGCTGTGTATAGTTCTATAGTGCTGTGCGATGTCAGTGCAGGGCGGAGGACGGCTGTTGCGACCTTTATTTTCCTACTTCCTACAGTCACAACAATGTCAGTAAGCGCTAAATATTCCCAGGTGGTCGAAATTCCTCCGTAGCCCTCCACCACGGCTCCTCTTTTCCCTTTTACTCCTACCTTCATCCCCTTCCTTACGGTGTAGTACGCCTTTCCATTCCTGTGAACCAATTATCTATTACTAAAGAAATAATTCTTAAGAAATAATATGAAAAAAAATAATCATGGACTGAAAAGGCGGCGTTACAGGAGATTCGAGGCCACTATCAAACCGAAGGTAGGCCGTCATTGCACCCGCTACCGTTTCGGTGGTGGACGACGGCTGTTGCGACGCGCGTCTTTCTTCGCCGTTATTTTTCATCTCCATTTTCTCTTCCGTCCGTTGTTGTTATTGTGGAAGAAGGAAAAGAAAATGTGCTGGCCTGCTACTCGCAACAACAGCCGTCGTCCACCACCAAAGAGGTGGCGGGTGCAATGACGGCCTACAACAGGTAAAAATTCGAACAGGCTAGCTCCCGCCGCAAGCGGCAGTGACCTACCTGTCCCACCCGCACGAGGCAGCGGAGGTGGCTCAGATACAGAACCAGTAGCAGGCCCGTGCATTTTTGTTTTCCTTCTTCCTTCAGTGGCAACAACAAGCTCAAGCGTCCCCCAAGTTCAAATTGTGCATATAACCATGCTTAGCGAAGCTTTCGCTCGTATTACTATTATAGGTTCAAGCCAGGCTTAAACCACCACAATTTTTATCTACCAGTTATTGCTCGCACAGCCAGGATTATACCGTTTTTTGCTTGCGTTTTCCCGCGCTTAGATTCGATTCGTGAAAAAAAAAAAATGAAAAGATCAGAAAGAGCAAGGAGAAGGTGTTTATGCCTCTTTGGCCTTGCGCTGTGCGTTGGAAACTGCGCTTTTGTGGCAATGTTGGCGAAGCCCCGCGCGCCACATTGGCTTGGTTTGGTTTATGAGGCTGACAGTCCCAAAACCAATCAGGCCATACGAGGGACGCCGTACTAAAGGGCTCAAAGTAATATCAACCATCTTATTTTTAGGTTCTTCAGCGTGCACTGACATCGCAAGTACATGACGCCATGAGTACGGCCTCCACTGAAGCTCGCCCGCCGTGGGCGGAATCGAACTCGGCTCAGTAGTCGATCGCAATGGCCACTGCGCCATCGCAACAAGGAGAGACATGATTTATACCTGTCAGATGATGACCTAATGTTGAATCTTGTAAACTAACCAAAATCCAGATATATCTCATTTTTGCTCCGCAATTCTAAGTTGTGACAGGATAGCTTCTTGTCCGTCGATTACTACATTGTTACGGGTGGGTTTATTATTTACAAAATAGGCGGGGAATGCATGAATGCAAGGAGCCTTCTTTCCATCCGACAAGGCAAGGAATGCTGCGGCGACGAAAAAACTGGCCGGTCAACTAAGGGTGTTAAAGCGTAGCCTTCAGTAGGTCAGATAAACGCCAAAAACACTTGGGGGCCAGAAGAGACGAAGAGAGAAGAATGACACAGCATGATAGACAGTTCCCTTCCTCGAGGAAACGGTCCCGGGGATGAATTAAGTAAATATCACATCTTGATCACCTCTCAACAACTGTCACAAACCTGTCAATCAGCCCCGCTCCTACTAGTCAATATGTCCGCCAATTAAAATCGACCAACACGATCGAGCTATTGATCGGTTTGTGATAGATCTGTAACAGTGACTTGATAGTGAATTTAACGACCTTCCCCGAGAGCTCGCTGGCATCACCTGCTCATCTACCTTCCTTGACTGCATCACAAGTGTAATTGAATAACGATAATATCTGTATTTTTTTTTTGTAGAATTATGTACTTCCTTTGTTATTAATCCCTTTGACAGGGCCTAAAAGGTATGAAAGTGAAGTGAGCAGGTTTATGGTGTGATTGTTGTATAATCTGCGCCAGGATGTGTGTTTGCCTTGGACTTCGGGCGTTGACTGATAAATGCA
Organism: Amblyomma maculatum; assembly: GCF_055883805.1. Taxonomy (NCBI): domain Eukaryota; kingdom Metazoa; phylum Arthropoda; class Arachnida; order Ixodida; family Ixodidae; genus Amblyomma; species Amblyomma maculatum. The sequence continues at coordinate 20,239,843 of NC_139345.1, read as the reverse complement.
TTTTCGTTTGCGCCTTCAGTGCACGCGATACCCATATACATCAGCAAGGCCACAAAATAGAAATCAGAATACAATTCAAGAACTAAGTGACAGGTGCCAGCTGTCTTCTCTGTTCGTCCTTTGTCTGCCAGCAATGCATGTCTAGAATGTCTGAAAACCAACTAGCCCAGCAACTCACCTCAAAAGAGGCCCTCCCACCAGACGCATCGATTGATTGTCATAACATCCCGGCTAATCAGTTAATCCTCTAGCCCTTTGCAGCCCCCTGCGATACATAATGTCACCAGGTGCAAGGAGATTAACCACGACGCCACAGGCTGGGGAATAAAGGCTGCCTTCCTTGAGGGACATTTGCCGCTTGGCTCTTGACCTTTCTCACACTTGTCAATGAGACTTCTGCAGGCTCGAATACGGCGCCTACTGTACGTTGCCGGGCTCGTAGATTCGAGAAACGAAACTGATTGATATGCCCGTAGGAACTTTACTGCCGCAAACGCTTTTGCATGAGACATCAAGCAGACACCATGATGGACCGCCAGGCGCAGCTCCCACGGTGCCAAAACGGCGGATTTGAAAAACGTGTATATTTTCGCCATGACTTTTTTTTTTATTTTTTGCTACTTTTTGTCAGGCATGGCGGTCACTGAGGTCAGTGTCCAGATCAAGATCCATTCCTTACTTCATGCGTCAGAAACATTCTGCCGCGGAAGTAAATGGCCCTCAAAGGACGTGGCTATAGACCCGAACATTCCTCTTCTTGCGACAGTGAAAACTGCAGCGACACGAGCGCGGCCCTAGAGAAATTGGAAACTTAGGCGCCACATGCACAGCGCCAAATGCGTTTGATATACTCTAGCTAATGTGAAATGATATGAATAGGTGCAATGCAACGGACACTCCTAGCTAAGTGAACAAATGCGCGGTTATTTCGCGCAGTTCATACTGTTAACATGGCGGCGAAGCCATCCACTACTCTGCAAATGTCGCTACACATTGGACCACAAGGGCGACAGCCGATAGCAAAGCAACTCGAGTGAAGAACAATTTTAGATGGGAGTTCTAAACGTTCATCCTCTGTGCCTAACCCCCCTTCTTCCCGACAATCAATCAAACCAGTGGATTTCGATGCGGCTGCAAGAAGCAGGAAGCTAAGCATTGCGACTCTTTAGTCCGCAGAGCTCCCCATTCTCAGCTTAAAATATTTAAGAGCAATCAGCGCATAACGAAGATGTTCAACGTAAACAAAGGTAGGCGTCAAAGTATAGCGCAGCTAAAATTGCCCGAGCCACTTGCTTGAACGAAGGACCAGGATTAAGTCCGCCACCTGAACTCACTCGCTCTCGTAAATAATACTATCCAGGCAGGCGGGAAAGAGTGCCCTTTAGACAGTGTGCCGGTGGACCCTGGTGCGTGGGTATAACTAATGGGTCAAAACACTCCGAGCACCGCTTACACACACACAGTTTTCATTTTTTTTTATGTCGCTGGTCCGTTCTGCTACGTTTTGGTCCTTTTTTTTTTTTATGCTGTTCGACCATTTGGTAACATTTTGGTAGGACTCGTTTTAGACAGACATCCACCCGGTCTTAAGGGAAATACCACGAGATCATCAACATGGGCACCAGGGATCAAAGACTGGGTCCGACCCTCAACTAGCAAACTAAAACGGTTACGGCGACAAATACCGCATCACATGCTGGCGGATCTATCACATTAAGTTGACTTAAATTATTTTCAAACGTAAGCAGGCATAGGCATCATGCCAGCAGCGTACCGAGACATGTCGGTAACAAGGGCGCTGAAGCCATTAAGAATTTGGCACCTGGCGGCCGCTGGGGCGTTCTCACAGCTCCCTCTTCGAGTTTTTAACCACCTTTTATTTCTTAATCCATTTACGCATTGACGCAATAAACAACTCATCAAAAAAAAAAAGACAGCGCCCCCGTCAGATTCGAAGTGTGTGTCTCGCTCGGACACAAACTTCAAAAAAAAGGTGCCATATACAGCAATTAAAAAAAAAAAAAAAAGGAACTTAGAAGCAGCACTATTTAAAAAGCAGCATGAGACGCCGCGCAGAACGTGTCACCCTGTGGGCAGCAGTGGAGTGCTGCTCAGTGCTCATGCACTAGGATTATAGTTTTACGCCGTAGCCAGCGTTCATCGACGGCTACTGCCTAGCGAGCGCCACAGCAAACACCAACGTTGCAGTCATCGCACCAAAATAATCCCCTGCTCGACGTGAAAGACACACGCCTTTGTTTGCCGGCGTGCTTAGTTCGACGGGAAGAAATCTTGAGACGTTTGTTCGGCGGTGGATTGCAGTCGGAACACACGCCTGCAGCTTGCTCCTCAATTCAACGGACACCACAGCAGGTAGAACTGCCAGCCCATTATAAGATTAATCAGGAAGACAAAAATAGTCGGGAAGCCCGAAGCTCAGCTGCTAGTGCTGCCGAGATCGCAGACATAACCACGCAGTTAGCAGGCCGGAGAGGCCAAGTCACCAAAACCAATGAAGGCGCATGCTGGATGGGCCCCGCCGGGGTGGTGCAGTGGTAAGACGCCCGACCACTGTGCCGAAGCTCCCGGGTTCGAACCCGACCGCGGCGGCTGCGTTTCGATGGAGGCGAAACGAAGTGGCGTCCGTGTGCTGTGCGATGTCAGCGCACGTTAAAGATCCCCAGGTGGTCGAAATTACTCCGTAGCCATCCACTACGGCTCCTCTTTCTCTCTTTCCACTTTCATTCCCACCTTCCTCCCTTCCCTTACGGCGCGGTTCGGTGTCCACAGAGCAAGTGTGACAGTTACTGCGCCTCTCCCTTCCTGTGAACCAATTTAACTTATTTTTATGCTGGATGGGAGTAATGTATATGAAGACGTTGGTCATATGTCTGGTCCTTAATGATCATAACGTTTTTTCACACATTTCTTCCAAGTGACAATCTCAATTCGTTCCAAGGACTATCTAGAAATAAAAGCTTTTCCATTTCTCCACGCTTTTTGCTGCAGTTCTTATCATACAATTACACCACCACGTAGAATCAGGATAACGTCGTCGAAGACCCAAGTAACGTGTTGCCATCATCAGGAGCAAAAAAAGAAAGCTGCGATTTGCTTATAAAGTCAGGCCTCAACAGAACCTTTTGCGAGTGCGACCGTCGATTTCCTAACACTGGTCCAAAAATGCGAAATGTTCCTTGCTTTGTGCCTTCCGCGGTGGTTCAGTGGTTAAGATGTTCGATTACTGAACAAGAGTACCCGGGTACGAACTAGACCACAGCGGCCGCTTTTCAGTCGTGTGCTGTTCGATGTCGGTGCACACGTTAAAAATCCCCAGGTGGTCGAAATTACTCCAGAGCTCTCCGCTACGGCACCACTTCCTCTCATCTACCCCGCCGGGGTTGAGCAGTGGTTACGGCGCTCGACTACTGTTCCCAAGGATGCGGGATCGAATCCCGGCTTTGCTTTTCGCCTCCATCGAAAAGCAAGGCGCCCGTGTGCTGTGCGATGTCAGTGCACGTTAAAGAACCCCTGGTAGTCGAAATTTACGGAGTCCTCCACTACGGCGTCTCTCATAGCCTGAGTCACTTTGGAACAAACCCCACAAGCCAACCAAACCAACCAACTTCCTCTTATCTTTTAGTCCCATCTTCCTATGAGGCAGGTCGGGTGTCCACCGAAAAGTGTGACATAGCATTGCGCCTTTCCTTTCCTACAAACCAATTTACATTATTACGGCGCACGCCACTATGTGTTTCGCAGCCACCGGTGGTCTGGGTTCAAACTCGACCGCCAGCGGTTGCATTTCGATGGAGGCGCCTGAGTGGCGTCCGTATGCTATACGATGTCAGTGCACGTTGCCAGGTGGTCGAAATTTCCTAATTCCTTCGGGGTGTTAAACACTACAAACAAAACTAAACCTATTACTGCGCTTCAGGTGGATGATGCAAGATAGCATATATCGGTAAGTCAACAGTACATCTGAGTACAGCTAACACGAACGCTTCGGCCGTTGCCAATATGTCTTAAAATGTAAATTGGTTTACATGAAAGGAAAGAAGCAGTATCTGTTACATTTCTTATCAGACTTGCGTCGCAAGGGAAGAGAGGAAAGTGGAAGTAAAAGATGAAATAGTGCGAATGTCTCCATTTATCAATGCGGCGGCACACGCCGCGGCTTCCTTGGCAGGTGGGATGTCCACATTTACTTCCCCCACCCCCCTTGCTTCATCCTTACTCGACCTTGGGCAGGCAACTAACCCCTTCTCTTGCCCCTATGCACTACTCTCGGACTAGTCTTCGTAGCCTCAGTCAGCATCGCGTGCAGGTGGCCACACCAGACCCACCTTTTACGAGAAAAACCCACCTCACCCGAAGTCAAGAAGTCTTTTTGAATAAGCTCATCGCCCATGCGGCTTACACGCCACGTATTATGGCCCGCTGGAGTCAGTATACGGAGAAAATGATTACGTGCCCCCACTGTACGACTCTAACTCGCGGCGGCATATCTCCACTCTGGGATTGCCCTGCTTTTTCTACTGGACGCTCCGAGATCAAACCCTACAGCCTGAACTACCGTTCCCTTCTAGAAACTGATGCTAACACAGATATTTGCCAAGTATGGCTCGCTTAGTGGCCTGGTTAGAGCAATGTGATTCGAGTGACGGCTTAAACAATGAAGATTCAATGGCTCGCTTAGTGGCCTGGTTAGAGCAATGTGATTCGAGTGACGGCTTAAACAATGAAGATTCTGTCTACTGCCCTTTTTCCCCATCCATGGCCATGAGCCTTCCCATTCAATAAAGGACATTCAATCAATCAATCAAATCGAGGAGAGGTAGTGAAGGGTGGCTGTTTCTGGCCCTACGGGGGGATCGATAGGTCAACGCTGCTTGCGGCGGGGGCTAGCCTGCCACCGAATTGGTATCTGTAGTAGGTCGTCATTGCACCCGCCACCGCTTAGGTGGTGGGCGACGGCTGTTGCAGAGCGCGTCTCTCTCTCCTTTTTCTTTCTCCTTTCTCTCTCTCTCCTGCCCGCACGAGGCAGCGGAGGTGGCTCAGCTACAGGGCAGGCCCGTGCATTTTCTTTTCCTTCTTTCTACAGCCATTGCCTCCCCTTTGGAATCGATCCCCCTCACTATGTATATTCTCTTCACTTACCCCTCCCCTGCACAGCTCCGTTGCGGTGGTCCCTAATCTGCCCCGCCGGGGTGGTGCAGTGGTATGACGCCCGACTACTGTGCCGGAGTACCCGGGTTTGAACCCGACCTCGGCGGCTGCGTTTCGATGGAGGCGAAACGAAGAGGCGTCCGTGTGCTGTGCGATGTCAGGGCATGTTAAAGATCTCCAGGTGGTCGAAATTACTCCGTCGCCCTCCACTACGGCTCCTCTTTCTCTCTTTCCACTTTCACTCCGACCTTCCTCCGTTTCTTTACGGCGCGGTTGCGGTGTCCACAGAAAATAAGTGAGACAGTTACCGCGCCTTTCTCTTTTTATAAACAAATCAGTTTTTTGGTCCCTAATCTGTTCTAGCCTCCTTCCCCTGGGGCGCGGTTCAGGTGTCCACAGAAACAAGTGTGACAGATACAGCGCCTTTCCCTTCCTGTGAACCAATTACAATTATTAACGCAAAAGCGTTACTTCGCTATGTTCACAGATTTCTGTCCCCAGACAGTGTCCGCAGACCGCGTCCGCAGAATCGTGTCCGCAGCAGTTGCGGGTAATTGAGAAGTGGTAGAGGTTAATGAGTGGTGTCAATCGATAGAGGCTGACGTAATGTTTCTGCAGAAAAAATAATTAGGCCAATAAGTTAATTAATTAGACTAAACGGTTCACAGGAAAGGCGCAGTATCTGCCACACTTTTTAAGTGGACACCTGAATGACGCCGTAAGGGAAGGGAGGTAGGTGGGAGTGAAAGCGAAGAGAAACGGGTGCCGTAGTGGATATGACATCAAGGATGTGACGTCACGCAACCGGAAGTAGAGCAAAAAAAAAGGGGGGGGGGGGGCATAGGAAAGATTGGCGCGCAATTTGAAAGTACCAAAGACTAAAGGATAAACAAGAAGGGAATTAATGTGAGGTAGCGGATGTGACGTCACGCAACCGAAAGTAAAGCCGATAAAGGGCATAGGAAGGAATTGGCGCGCGATTTGAAAGTACCAAAGACTAAAATGGGCGCACAAGAAGTGAATTAACCTACTAGAAGCAACCAGAAGCAACTAGCAGCAGCAGCATCCGTGCTTTAGCATTTCTCCAATGTAGATTCTGCAGTGCTCTTTTATTTTTATTATTATTATTGTTGTGGGGGTTTAACGTCCCAAAGAGAAACAGTCTACGAGAGACGCTGTAGTGGAGGGCTCCGAAAATTTAGATCACCTGGAGTTCCTTAACGTGCACTGCACTGTCATCGAAAAGCACACGGGCATCTTGCATTTCGCCTCCATCAAAAAGCGGCCGCCGCAGCCAGGATTCGATGTCGCGTACTTGGGCTGAGCAGTCGAGCGCCGTAACTACTGAGCCATCGCGGCGGGGCGATGGTCCAAAATAATCCCTAACTTCTTTCAGCGCTTCGCCATGCAAAGCTGAACGAGACGAAGGCAGTTCATAATCGGACAGGCCGGCTTCTCATGTGTGGTGCAGCCACATGCTCTAGTGTGCCGCCTCCTCAGCCTTTCCTACAGGTATCCAGCTGTTCGTGCAACCAAATACAATTTGCACCAAGCAGCGTAAATTGTATACAGTGGTTGATCAGACGATATTCGACCGATGCGGGGCGCTGACCTTGCACCACGCTGACAGAATAGCTGTAGACCCATAAATTTAGTCAAATTATTATTTGTCTTTTTCGAGAACAATCTTGAGCTATAATAATTTCTTTCAGCTTACGATCACACCGAGTTCGCGCGCTTGAACTAATCGCAGAGCGCCAACCTAACTTCTTTTTCCATTTCACCGTTCGAACAAAGTGAACTCGGTTAATAAAACACTAGTTCGAAAAATGTGCGTGACCACCCAGCAAAAATACAGGAATATACCACTTACATTTTTTCAACACTTTCGTCCAGATGTCCACAATCTTTCTGTGGTGCGCTCGGTGATGAATGATCCATAGCGAAAGTGTCTGCACGCTGTCTTGAGTGTTGGTGACTGAGGTCAGCTTCTTCACAAGGTTTGCCTCATTTATCGACATGGTGCTTGCTGTATTGGGCTCTGCTGTCTTCGTCGATGCGGGAAGGTAACTGTATCAAGGCATCGCAACACACTGCAAATCGAACGTGATGCACAGTTTTGAGCCACTTGCACCTCCGGAGCGGGAAACGAGCCACCGCTGCACACACAAACGTCTCAGTGAGGGCGCACAGATCAACGGTCGATACTTTGCACCATGGGCTTCACGCTTCGGCGCTGTCGTTTCGGTCACCGGCTGCTACGACGATACTTTCACGAGATCCGTGCACAGACCACTTAGCGCCTGCTAAGCCTAAGCGCAAACGCGGGGCTACGGAACCGCAGCTTCACTCGAACATCCTACGTTTGGAACTCCAGGGGCTGGGTTCCGTTTGCCGCGTCGCCACTTCAGCCGATGCTCCGAGCCGTCGAAGCAAAGGCTGACTAGAAAGATCTTACTTCACTCTGAGCGCAACCAACGGGCAAACAAAATACTGGAGTTGGTTGTCGTGCTTCGAATTTGCGACGAAAACATTGCCACCATTTTGAAAGCAGTAAACTCACTTTCAAGCTCAACCGGGTGGCGGCGCGCCAACCTTTGAGAGATCATCATCATCACTATCATCTAAAAAAAAAAAAGTTATGAATAATAATCTTGTTAATGCTGTCCAGTAAATTGACTTAAAATTATTAAAAAAAGTATAATGTGTTTTAAACTTTATAACTGTCAAGTTTCGAGCTTCAGAGTACTGCGCCTACTCACGAGCTGACGACCACGCTGACCAGTGCCGACTAAATCTGACCGAATCGTTTTCGGCCGCAGAAGCGACAGAAGCAAGCAACATTGTTCCTTTCCCCCTTCGGCGCCGTTCACTATGGTGTGTATTGTATGATTGCTTCTTCGTAATCCGCATTAATCGTGTCAATTAATAAACTCTATGTCACCTGCATGGTCGTCCAGTCGGGCCTAGAGACTTTCATAATATCTTCTAAATAGTTTTTTTTTTTTGTTGTGTTCTTTATTACGCGCTTATAACGCAAGGCATGGTGAGCCTTCGGCAGCCGCTCTCGCAGTTCAGCTGTCGCTTTTAGTGTTCTGCAGACCGATGTTGATTGCCATCATTCTTTTTTTTACAGGGTCGCGTTAGGACGAAGACTGTGAAAAAGGCGTCTCGCCTGATCATCGAGAAGTACTACACAAAGCTCACCCTCGACTTCCACACCAACAAGCGGATCTGCGAGGAGATCGCTCAGATTCCCAGCAAAAAGTTAAAAAACAAGATCGCCGGGTAAGTGTCTGTTTAGCTGCGCTGCATTGTAATTCGGGTATATAGTCGTCTACTTGCGTTCTGGCATGGCTGGCTTTTATGAAGAGTGCCACACTCGACGTTGCTGTATCGTGTTCTTCTAACAGCAGATTGTTGCTGCACGCATGAACCTGGAGGCTTGTTTTATGCTTCATACGTTTTATATTGCTCTGTGAGGATACTGACCGGTGTTGGATGAAGCGTTTGATGGCACATATGTGCTCAAGAAACTCGCGCGCCAGTTTTTATAGTAGAGATGGTGTGAGTCCTACTTGTATTCGTGTGTCAGACCTGGCAAGAACTGTCCAGAGAGGTTTGAGCTGTACAATGCAATATGAACGTGCTTGCTGCTAACTTGTTCTGAGGTTCGGCATTAGGTTTTGGATAGCTGCGATAAAAGTGGATGGAAGTGATGCTGATGTCGTGCTTGCGCTGCAGTTTCCAGTTATGTCCTCTGCTCATTTTTGTTTCTTTCATTAACGCAGGTTCGTGACTCACCTCATGAAGCGCATCCAGCGTGGACCTGTGCGTGGCATCTCCATCAAGCTGCAAGAAGAAGAAAGAGAACGAAGGGACAACTATGTGCCTGAGGTTGGTATTTATTTGCTACGTTATTAGCTCGCTCAGTAGTGAAACAGCTGTGTCATGTGTACCAAGTAGAAAATCTTGCCTCATGCTAGTACAAAATTGAGTTGCTCATTTTTGCACCACATCTGCACCAAAAGGGCATTGAAACTGGCAAGAAGGAAACTGAAGGTAGAATGTTGGTTGCATGCTCTTTTCAAGCCTGCATCACAGAAACACAAAGTAGCGATATTGAAATGCTTGTAAACTTAATTCGTTTGAGAACAAACATCTGAAAATCATGGACATTCCTGCTGTCCAGAACCAGTGGCCAAATATTGTGACATTTCTAAACAGCATGTACTTCATGTGGCAAGTATGCACGTGAAAATAGTGGTAGGCCCTGCAGAAACTGTTCAACTTTCCTGGATAAGGAAACATCGCTGCAGCACCCTGTAGCGCATGATTGCATCAGGCCACGACACAGCAAGCACTTGGCCCTGAACGCACTAAAAAGATGTGAACAGGCACTGTTTCTATTTTCCGTTTCCACGGTACGCACACGGAAACAGCTTGTAGTGGAGCAGGCATAGCTGCCGGCACATGAGGACTAGAGCAGGGTATTTGCGGCGGCTGCTTTTTGCGCTGCACAGTTATAGTCTCTGAATGCTCCCTTAGATCGTTACGGATGCAGATATATAGTCGTGGTGCTTTTCTACAGCCATGGGAAAGTTTACATTTTTGCCGAGTGTACATCTAGAAGCAATATGAGAGGTAACACTGGAGCGAGTGGCCTCCGCGCTTTGCAAAGCACTGCCATCAATGGGTGATGAGTGCCATACGTAAAGGCGCATGCAAAGTAAACTTGGCTACGTGCTTCCGTCAGGTACAGCCAGGTCAAGTACATATAGTCAGGTACAGCTAGATGCAATATGAGAGAATCATATTGCATCTAGCTGTACCTGACTATATTCAAATAAGTGGTATTAATTGCTGCAGGAATTTCTCAACAAAAACTGTAAATAGGCCTTCAGGGAAGTTGCAGTAAATTGTGTCCTTGCATGTTTTCCCAGCATGGTCTGCCATGGTTTTGTTTCATGCAGCAGCTTTGTTCATTTTAATTGTCCAAGAATTAATGGAAAATATGGGATGAGAAATGAGGTACCTTTTATGCATGAATTGTTGCCGTGGCTATGAGTCACACTGATCAAGCCAACCGAGGAATCCGTTTCTGCGTAGCAGTTTTATGTCATAGGCAACATGCTTGGCCGGGTGAACTGTGCAAGCAGTTTGCACCTCTGAATTAACGAGCCTTTGCTGTTTTATGACGCAGTCTTCCTGCAATGCAGTTTATTATTGACAATTTTTTAGTGGTGCTTGTACGAGTGGTTTTAACATGCCTTAATGGCACATTAAAACTACCTCCAGCACTGCTGTGGACATGGTGTGCGTGTCATATTATGTAGCATAAACGAATGGTAGCATTTGCATTTTCTTGTCCTGCGCAGGTCTCTGCTCTGGAACAAGATGTCATTGAGGTGGACGGTGACACCATGGAGATGATGAAAGCATTGGTGAGTCATATTTGTTTGGTGTGGAAACATGCATTGGCCCTGGTGGTATAAAAACAGCTAGAGATGTGTTGCGCATTGTTGTGCAAGTCACATTTCTGAAATTGTAGCTCTGTATTTGCTATAATTTTAGAGGCGATAGCAAGTTGGATTTGCGCATGTGTATATGCCACTTTTCTAAATTCATAGAACGAAATCTCGTGCACGAGATATGTCATATTTGCGAGATTCCGCGAGATGTGTCCTTGTCTAGCATTCTTGCCATCTGCAATCCCACACTTATTGCTCGCCAAGGAACGCCAGGCGGCAAGAGCCATGGTGTACCATTTAAGCTCATACTTGCCGGAGAAAGTCTGACAGATACCGCGCCTTCCGCTTTCCTGTAAACCAATTATAATTATATGTAGCACTGCAACGAATGCCGATAAGAGGCAAGTGATGGGAGAGGAAGGGCTTTTGGAGCATGCATAGCTACGGCCATTATTCCCCAAGGAGTGGAAACGGCGAAAACTACTCAAAAGGCAGCGCTGCTCTACACTTAAAAAAGGGGGGGGGGGGGGGGGACTGAAGTTTTTAGGAGCGCTCATCGCTACAGCCATCATCTATCCACCCGTAACTGCATTTCGCTAATGTACAAAAGGTGGCACTCGCTACTGCAGTTTCTTGGGTGACAAGAGCTTGGATGGTTGGATAGTGCAGTCGGAGCAAGGTGCTGTGTGCTGGTCTGCGTGTGAAACGTGTAGTGCCTGGAGACTGTGGTAGTGCTACCGGTGCTACTGCTTTCTGTCATGATGGCAGTGCCGGCAAAACATGCTAAGTACTCTGCTAAGGGCCTAGCGACAGAAGTGAAGATCCTTAAAGCTTAAGGCGCTTCCAGAGAACTGGTGATGCGTCAATTCGACGTCAAAAGAAGCACTCTAATCAGCGGACACGAAGAATGAAGCACAGATAATGGAAGCTTTTGAAGGTGAGAAGTTTCACTCGAGTCTGAAGCGCTTGTGGACCGCAGCCCACCCACCCCTGGAAGACGCATAGTTGTGGTGGATTGCTGTTGCACGTGATGCAAAGCTCCCGTTAAGAGGACCATTGATCTGCACACAAGCCGAAGCCTATGCCCTCCGGATTAATATTGATTTATTCAAGGCCTCGGAGGGTTGTTTTGCACATTTTGAAGACAGGCGTGGCTTTGTTTTCGAAACCATGTGCGGTGAAAGGGGGTAGTGGACGAAAATGGGGTTAAAGGCTGGCAGAACATCTAGCTTGAAGGACACATGGCAGCCTACGAACCGAGCGGCGTTTTTAATGCAGACGAAACCGCGCTCCTTAATGTCTCCAACCTGCAGGCGATCCGGCCTGTGTTTCCGCCTCATAACACTACCGCCGCGCTTCAACCTGTGGGTGAAGGCTTCATCCAATATGTAAAACAAAAAGTATTGTAAGCAAGTGCTGGAGCGTACCTTTCTTTGCATGAATCGGGAGAAGGCCTGGGTCATCACGCTTCTAAGTACCATATATATTCTGGCTCGTATATGGGCAGGCATGCCAGCAGATGTGGTCACCAATTGTTTTAAGCACTGTGGATTTGTGCATTCTGGCACCATGCTTGAAGCCTGCAGCGCCAGTAGCAGAGGAAGGCGACCATTTGTCAGTCTGGTCCTTATCAAAGTGAATCTCGCCGACTACACTTCCATCGATGATGACGTTGTTGTCGCTGGCCATTTAAGCAATGATGAGATAATCAGCAATGCCCTCGATGTAGCGGATGAGGCGTCTGGTGAAGAGAGCTCACTCAAGCATGGCCCATGTGATGAGCCCCAGGTGCGTCGTGCCGCTAGAGAAGTTGCAGAGGCTCTCACGGTTTTAGAGGACTTATACCTTAGTCACATGGGCATTTCGAAGGCCTTCGAACGCTGCCATATGGGCGTTTTCAATGGCTATTGACTCCATAGTCTATCGAGTCAAAGGAACAACTCAGAACTCTATCAAGATTTCAAAGGCCTTTGAAGCTCTCGCAAAGTTGCTAGCATTGACCCGTGGAGTGCCACGCACACTCGTGCACATGCGCAGGTAAAATATTAGTAGGTGTAATAATTTAATTATAGCATCGCTGTTCTTTAAGGCACATTATTTTTGTGCTCTCTACCACTCTAACCTGCTCCGCCAAGAAAAGCAAACACAATGAAAAGCACGGCCGTATGAACGTCAATGCGTTTCATTAAGAACAAAAAAAGTTGTCCTTTAATGACAACTAAAAAACTGCACTTACAAGTAACAATTATATTTTATTTAGCAACAATAGTGGCGCCGCAATATTTTGGCACCAGACACCAGAATTATTTCAACAGCCTTCGGGTTTTGCAATGTAGCAGCGTCACAATTCCAACCGCGGTTGAAAATCTTTGTTTATTGGCTGAGAACGACAGTGTGACAGAAGTATTAATTATGATGCTCCTGGCAACATGGTCGTCCTGGAATGGTTGTTCCATGTCAGAAAATTGATCCTCATTGTCCAGCTCTCTATGAAAAGCAAACGAGCATTATTGACTTATTTGCAAAGTAAAGGTATGCATGAAAAAAAAATTCACATGCAGTTTTTGTTGCTTATTTCATAATCGAAATTTAGATAATTCAGACATTTTTTCACTCCCATGAGATCCGAATTAACGAGGTTTTACTGTATCAGTTGTTGATGACATGGTCCTGAAGATGCTGTCTGGCAATTGCCGACTTACGAAGCCCATCTTGTTTAATATAAAAAAAAAAAAACCTCTAAAATGCCTCCCATCTCTCTTTTATCGTCTCTTTGTGCAATTTTTTTTTTTTTTTTTTTTCATTTATAAGATTTTTTTGTTACCATATTGTGGAAGCACCTCTTGAACATGAGGGCAACATAAGAGTTTGATTTCATGTGAAAACCACACTCTTGCATGAACATGGCGTTATCTTCTGCTGTTTTTCTTTTAAAAGGCAATGGTAGATAAGAAATGCGCACGACAGTCAAGCACTGCAAAAACCGCACATGCCGTGCCTCGCAATTCTTGCCGCCGCTCGTTCGTGCTGCAAATCTTTGGCTGTTTCTTCCCTGCCCTATTCGTCACTGCTCTTTTACTTCCTGAACGGACTGTGCTGCCTTCTTTCCATGTTTGTATGCAGACAGCTTTATTTTTTTCCCTACGTGCTGCATGCTTTTCCTCGTGGCTCTAAGGCCTTCACAAAGTTCACTTCTCCTGAGTGCTGCTAAGCCTGGTGCTAAAGCCATTAAAAAAATAAACACGCTTATTTTTATTTTTTCTGAAAAGTCTCACGATCCTAGGTGATGCTCTTGTGGTGATGTCATTTCATGGGAAGTTATCACCGCTTCCAGGCGCACTTTACTGTAACCGAGTTTGTACGGGGAGGGGGGGGGCTCTTGGAAAATTATATCCTCTTGCGTATGTCATTTAATGTGCGAAATTTTCTTCACACTTGTCAACAGCAATGGTGTTGCAAAAATTCAGAACTAAACTTCTCTTAGATGGGGTAACTGAGTGTCTTTATGGGCATGCCGTATTTACTAGCATAATGCTCGCACTTTTTTTAAGTTGGGGGGTGCGATAATTATGCGGGGAAAATTTTCAAGCAAATGTTTTGGAGTGCTGAAAGCAAATTTATATAGATACGAATCGGGATTCTTAGGTGAGCTATTATAAATTTAACCAAAATATTACTTTCAAGCAGAACTTACCCTTGTTATAAAAGTATGGGGTCGTCAAAAGCACAAATTGCTAAAGCACTTTATTTACCACACGCAGCCTTATCATCACTTCCTGCGTTTCGTGGTATAATGCTCACAGCAGACCATACAGTTCTACTCTTGATAAGAGACGATCTGAGTCTGTATCGGCACTGCAATCGCTGGCAGCGCGGTTGCTATGCTGTAGCCCGTACTCTGAAGCTTAAAAGCAGCTGTATAACTTGCGTACTGCCCCACCGCAATGCGGCACCAAGAGCACTGTAGACAGTGGAACAAAGCAAGCAGCACAGACGGAACGAAGGAACAATAATGAGACGCAGAGACACTTCGCAAAATGGCGACGACTACAAGTGTCGTGGAAGAGGGGGAAAAAATACGAGCATAACCGATGATGATGGTCTACCTGAGCACTCTATCGTCGCCTGGTAGCGCATGCACACGAAGCCAGCTAGGTTCAGTAGCGCTCCAAAGATGGCGCTTGTTACTACTGGCAGACAGTTCTCGCGGTGGTAATATTGTTAGTGTGATGATTGTGCGAGGGGGGGAAAATCCAATTTTTGATGCCCAGTGTTGGGGGGTGCTGACATTACGCAAGTGCGAGCATTATGCGAGTAAATACAGTACTGGTGGAAACGCAATTAATGTTACACCAGCTTTCTGCCACACTTCGTTGACTACCCTGCCTCAGTAGCTAACTGGTTAGGGTGCTGGACTGCTGATCCCAGGAACGCAACTAAGTCCCATTCACCGCTGCCACATTTTAATGGAAATGAAACACAAGGCACCTGTATGCTATGTGATCTCGGTATAGCCCTTCATTGGGGCATCCCTCATCGCCAGTGACACTCTAGGACAATTTCTGTAAAGCAAACCAAGCTGTTCGTTAAATCTGCAGGCTCTTCACAGGAAGCAAACTTTGCTGGAGGAACCGCCCCCCTAATAATAAAGAACTTTTGTAAAGTGGGCCCCGTCAATCATACACTTGTATGCATTTAAACCAAGTTAGATTTATTAACAAGGCACAATCACCATGGTGCACCACTTAGCTTCGAACCCTTCTCTGCACATGGTGTTCCTTAGCATATTGCCAGTCGAGAAGCAAAAGGTATAACTAGCAGTGAGTGGTACTTGCAAACAGTACATTCCGTTACATTACAAGAATGGAAAGACAAAGTAAGGCAAAAAAATGCCATTGTCTTGGCATACAGTACAGTTTAAAATGATCATGTGGAGTGAGAGGGTGATAAACAATGTCTCTCAGTGCAGTATTTAAAAATGTTTTGTGTGCTATTGCAGTGAGCTCAATATTGGATTTTCAATTTGTTTTTGCAGGACATGGCTGGCATCTCCGGCCTGCAGACAACACCTCTGGGGCCTTTCCGTGGTGGGCAGCGCAACTGAGTTGCATGTGGGAATAAATATCCAAAAACAATACAGTCTCTTTTGTGCCCAAGCTAATGTATGGCACTAGCCTTGCTTGTGTGAACTTGGTGAAGGGCCACTTGGTGTAGGGGGTGGGGTTATGTGGTAGCCATTTTCTGGTTGCCATGTGGAAGAGCCAGGAGCAGGATTTGAAGCTGCAAACAGCAGTGTTTTATTTATTTATTTTTTTTTTTTTTTTCACATAATGCAGAGAAACATAGTTTTCGCAAAACAAGCTAGGGATTGCACTGGCATTTAGTGTGTGAATTTCCATGCATTTAACTCTAGCTGAACGTTCACCAGAACATTTTGTCAACCGTGAGGAGTTTCATTTCAGCACTAATGAATTGAAATTTCCCCATTTCAAGCCGTTGCATGGCTGTGCCTCAGCTGTGTCAGTGCCGGAGAGCATAGCCGTTGTCATGGCAACCCGCAGCTGGGATGGGGCCTTGCCTCGCCTGGCGCTTCTTGCGGTTATCGTGGCTGCGGTGGCCGTGTCGGCACCGGCGCTCTGCCAGCTGCGCATGAGCAGAGAGGAGGCGAGGCGGTTGTTTAAGAAAGGCGTATGGCGATGCAGCCCTGGCTAGAGATGGACAGGTTGGGCTCGGCTGAAGGAAGCCAGAGACCGCCATTGGAATGAAATCGTGCAGCGGCGACGTGCAGAAGACACTAGTGCCTTGAGAAGCGTCGCAGGGACGGCGCAGCTAGACGGGGCTGCTTGGCTCCGACAGTGACTCTACAGCGGCCAATGGAGATGCACATCTTTGAAGTAAGCCAGGCTCAGAAAGTAGAACGAAACAAAGAAGAAAAGACGTGCTGAAGAAACTGGGCAGCAATGTGTCTAACTTAAAAGCGAAACCTAAGCGTAACCATTGCAGATGAAGCTATTGCTTTTTACTAAGCCATCAGCAGCCAATTTTTTATTTTCTGTAGAAGTTTGAGGGTGTCTTTGTGTCACACTATCATTACTGGTTTAGCGTGTCAATACTCACATGCAGATTTGTGGTGTCATGCATGACATACTTTAGTCAAGTATGATTCTTCAACACCCAATTTCATTGTTCTTGTATTTTGTTTCTTTATAATATTTAAGACCATTGATTTTATTAAAAATTGTGACTTCAAGACCTAAGATAAATGCAACAGTAAACTCGAAATAATGGTTGTCAGATAGTAGACTGCATTTAGTTCAGTTTTGTGCTAGCTTGTACTCTGCACATTCTAGGAAACTGTTAAGGTTTGCTCTCTTGAATCGGCTTGGCATGATGCTGTAATGAGAGCCTGCAATTTTCTTAAGCTTTCCAACTGCTGTGTGCGTGAAGCTAGTTTACTTGTGTTAGCAAGGGAATAGCAGCAGAGCTGAACCTAAATGTACTGAACTCTTAAGAGGATCCTGAAATAGTTCAATATATAAAAAAATTTGTATTGTTTTTTAATCAGTAGCGATGGAGTCGGCCAGAGTCGTCATTCTCTCGCCATGGCGTCCGCTCTCTGTCGCATCATTTGTCATAATCGTAACCTGTAGTCATCCAGATATATCATGGTGTCAGAAGTAAAGTAACACGACGTAGCACTCTGCCCCGAGTGACTTGGCACGACAATGTATGAAGTATGGCACTCCTCCTCATTCAACCACCAAAGCATTTCGAGCTGACCCACGGAAGCATGGTTGGATTGGAAGGTGGCCTACCAGCTTTATGAAGCAGCATGCGAATACATCACTAAGTCGGAAACAAGGTGAGCACTGCTACTTCATGTCATGGGCTCAACAGCGCGGAAAGTCGTGAAGACATTAAGTTTTCCTGAGCCAGCCGAAGGTGAGCAGAAAAGCAACGTGGTAGCAGTTGCAAAGTACGAGAGGTACTTTCCTTATAAAAATGCGATGCAAGCAACCATCTTCAGCAGCATGTGTCGGAAACAAACCAGCCGATCTACGAGTTAATTGCTGAACTTCAGCAGCAAGGTGCGACCTAGAAGCATGACCGCATCCTGGGCAACAGGATCGTCAGCATTTGTGACGCAGCACTACGAGAACGGCTGTTGCGCGAGAGACGACACTGGAGAAAATAAATGCTACATGCAGAGTGACGGAAATCCCCAAGCAGCATATGTATTCACCAGCAACGACTACAGATGGACATGAAATGAAAGTGGACAACTGAACAAAAAATGCAAGCACTATCGACAAGTAGCTGGCAAGCAACAGCCAAGAGGACAATCTGCGTTTCATTGAAGAAACAGTGCCTCAGCGTACATGCGGCAGGAAACCATACACCATTCCTGACAATGTCTTAACTACGGCTCTACCTGCTACGCGTGTGGGACACTATGCGAGTGTTTGCCGCCAGAAGCAACAAACAATGCAGAGAAAGGTTTGGCGCTTGGCGCAGAGCATGACGACTCCGACCAAGAATTCTTGGGAAGCCTCTCCATGGATATTGTAGATAATGCATCGTCAAACTGTTCAAAAGCATCTGATGTGAATGGCCGGAACATGGATTTTAAATTGGACACTGGATCTGATGTGAATGTTCTCCCTGAGCAGCTAGTGTTTAAATGGAAGCCTCAGCCAACTGTGACAGTAACAAAAGCAAAGGTCACAACTTACCTAGGTGAGCAACTCAACATTGAATATGAATGCGAACTCTCTTGCTCAGTGAAAAACGAGCAAAGTTTTCTACTATTTTTGCCAGTCAAAGAAAGCCTCAAGCTTATACTTGGAGCAGCTGCATGCACAACGCTAAACTTGGTGCAGAGTCGGGAACATCGCAGCAGAGGAAGAGCCATGCCCTCTGGCTTCTGAGAAGCTTGAAGCTCTGCTTCAAGAGTTTTTGATGTGTTCAAAGGCAATGGCAAGCTAGCAGGAGAGTACAGCATGCACCTCCAGCCAGACGCAAAACCTACAGTTGCCGCCTCTCGCCACGAACTAAGTGCACTAGAAAGGACTGTCAAAGCCGAACTCGAATGCATTGAACAGAATGGCATAATTAAGTGTGTGATAGAACCAACAGACTGGGTGCATCCGATTGTCATAACCACAAAGGAAGATGGAAGTGTGCGAATCTGTCTTGACCCAATAAACTTAAATGCAGCAGTGAAGCGACATCACTATCGTATCCGGTTCCAGAAGGACTGTTTGCACGACTAAGTGAGTGTACAGTGTTGTCAGTTTTGGAGTGCATTTTGGGCAGCTAGCAGTTGATGAAAGCAGCTCGTATCTATGCACATTTTCCACACATCAACTGGCAAAGCAAGGCATAATCCCTGATACTAGCTAGGTAAAGGCCATCAAAGCTATACCAGCTCCAACCAGCAAGGCTGAGCTTCTTTGCTTTCTGGGAATGGCAACATACCTCATGAAGTAACTCCCAAACTTCTCAAAGACACAGCCTCTTTGAGAACTACTTAAGTCTGATATCTTGTGGCATTGGACTCCAAAGATGGCAGATGCTTTCAACGAGATTAAGAGCAAGCTGACAACTGCAACAGTTTTGCACTAATTTGACCCGGCACAGCCTATTACCATATCCACAGATGCAAGTTCCTATGGGATCGGCAGCGTCTTTCTTCAGAATGGACATCCAGTAGCCTATGCATCTGCAAAGCTATGCACAAATTGAGAAGGAACTGTTAGCTGTTGTGTTTACCTGTGAACAGTTTCACTATTATATCTATGGTCGCAGCATTGTGGTTGAAATTGATCATAAACTTCTCATCTGTCTTCAATGTAAGGACTTCCACAAAATCTTTCCCAGACTACAGCGCCTACTACTTCGGCTCAGGCGCTGCACTGTGAAGTTGGTGTACATACAGGTGCGGACATAATTAAACTCGCATCAATTGCACTAGAGATGAAAAACAATATTTGCTCATGTAAAAAGGCATTGGCGTCTACTACAGGTTCACACATACCATGAATTCGAGTTTCAATTATGCAGCACGTGAAAAATTTTAGAATCAAATAGTGTGCTCAGTTTACTTTTGTCCATACCGGTACCTGGTAAACACCTGACAGTTGTGGCCGCACTGTCTTGAGCTCCTGATCTAGCAGTAACCATTAAGACCTCGGACCAAGAGTGTAAGGTTTTGGCATGTACATTGACGCAAGCTTCAACTGCCAAGCTAGCTGAAATAAATGCACAGTTACTGATAGTACACACCAACGTGCAGCCACATACATTCAGAAGGGCTGGCCTGACAAGACCTCAAAAGTTGTCCCAGCAGTGGAGCCTTACTCCATCAAGAGTGAACTATACACAACTGATGGTTTTCTGTGTTATGGTGAACGACTTGTCGTGCCCCAGACACGCCAGGAGGAAGTGCTCTCTGAGCTCCACATGAGCCATCGAGGCATCATCTCATGTAAGTCTACTGGCCTGAATTAAACCAAGACATTGAGGAAATGATATCTAATTGCGAGGTCTGCCAAAGCCATCAATGAGCTAACCAGCGAGAGCCACTCCTTGACAAAGAACTACCAACATGTCCATAAGATAAACTAGGCACTGGACTTCTTCCACCACAGTGGTGCTACTTATTTGCTCTTAGTGGACTGCTATTGAAAGTTGGTGGAGGTCAAGAAAATGTCAATAACCTCAGCCTTATCGGTGCTCAAGGATATTGTTAGGTATATGCCATTGACAAAGACAACGATGGACAACAAAGAGAGAGACGACAAAGCTGAAGCAACATCTTTATAGATTGAGCTGTTCTCCTTCAGCCATGTGTTCATATACCCTGATAAATATAGTGATCATTCAAGCTGGACAGAAAACCACAGAAGATAATGGCATTGACACCACCAGCCATCTTCAACAGCTGCACAGCTTCTATGTTTGTAAACAGGGTGATGGGATAGACAGGACAAAAACTGTAAAGAAATTTCATTGAAACTATGTACCAGTTGCAGACAGTCTGGTGAAAGGTATTTACAGCCAAAACTGAGCACTGCAGATATTACGTCGTTACTGTAAATGTGACTAAATTTGGAGCCGAAATTTCACACATAGCAGTCTTCAAGCTTGCACGTGACTCAATTTGGTACAGAGCAAGCTGCCTTTATAAGGTAGACTTCACACAGTGCAGTGCTTCGAGCCGTTACTCTGTAATAAATTATGGTGTTGCAGGTCATGGAAGTGGCAAAAAGCACAGCCATATTACTCGGCATGCACGCAGGCAATCTTGTGAGAGGTCAAAAATAGGCAGCTCTAACAAGTTCATCAAGTACTAGTCAGCATAGTTAGAAAAATTCTTTCATTACACGGTGCTGTTTCAAAGGCGAACTGCAACGAGATTTCTGCTCTGTAAACAGCAGATCAAACGTGGCCACTAAGAACAAAATATGGCCTTCATAACTGAAACAGGTACTTCAGGAATCGCTCATCAAAAACTTTGGTTTTTGAACCAAAACTGAAAATGGGTGGCCATTACTAGCAGCAAGAAATGACGTAGAAAGGGCACTTTTGTGCCATCGGGCAGTGTAGCTGCGGCGTGTTCGAGGCTTGATTATAGAAACCCCAGCGAGTGGGCACACACATATTTGGGTACTGTTAGGGACGCGAAAACCAGTCGCACAAATTTACAGCTCTGCCAACACCAACAGCCAACATGAAATATAATTTGTTTTGTCCTATATTTTCCCTACTTTGTGAGCGCGCACTCTTGTACACCGTGCATATGTGTGCCCCCAATGGTTATATACAATATTTCTGTATGGCAATTATGGCAAAAACTATAAAAACTTCACCATTGTGGCAAGTCTAGGCCTTCCAAGCCATGTTCCAGTCTCCACCTTTTTACTGAACGCCGTTTACATTCCATTAGCCCACAATGGCCCCAACTTGACAAGAGTGCCTGCTGTTTCTGAGCCACATCCAGTAAGTTGACTGAATTCCATCACATGCCACCAGGTGCATGCCACGTCTGTTACACATCTTTTAAAAAGCTTGTAATTACAAAACTTTTGTAGAAAGCATAAAACCTCATTATGATTAGTTTTACGACTGTCCAATCATAATGACAGGCATAGTAGCCAAAATAAAATTCACGGCGCACAACATATGAATATATAACCTTAATGTAAAAACAGTTTTAATGCCATGTTAGCTGTATAAAATTTTTATGCACTGTACTAATGCATAGCCTGGTATTTAAAAACATGACTTGCACACTTTTTGCATTATCCATCAGCTGGAGTCTTCGTCAGACTGAAGGTACTCCTCAGGATCCACAGAGAGAGCTGAAAAAAACAAAAAGAAACCATTGAGTGTTTTCAATACAGGCTTTCATGCCAATGAAAGCCATGAGCACACTGAGTGAGTCGTCGTTGCCCCTAATTACAGCTACAAAGAGTGTGAAAAAAAGCTTGTTTCAGCATGAAATTGTAACAAGTGGCACTGCTAAAGCAGAAGCATAGTCCTTGTTTGTCATGTAAGTCGAGCAGACCAATGAACATGATCCACTTCAAGATAGAGGTTGATGGGAAAGGACCATAGACACCTAATTTTAGTCTCATCTTCTTTCAAATTCTGCAATAAAACACCAAGATACATTGCTGATCACATGATATATGCTTATGACCACTAAATTATAACTGAACTTCTTGATGTTCTTTATGACCTGGTTTCATAATCTGAATGATGGCTGTAGAACATAAGCAGTCTTTAGGTCACACAAAATACTGTGTAGAAGAAGGATATTGAGGACAGCGTCGAGGTCAACGGGGAAGCGGGGCAATTCCACAACTGCTTCTTTCTCATCACCGTCCAGTGAAGGGGTGTATCTTATTCTTCACAATTCCCTCCAGGGAAAAAGGAGCCATCCTGGCGACTTAAGGAGACAAAGATACAATGGGGTCGTAGAACGGCTTAAGGCACTGCACATGAACAGTTTCACAGCCACGACGTCCCAAATCGGAAGATGGCGTCAGCGGCTCAACAACATAGTTCACTGGTGAAGTGCGCTCAACGACGCGGTAGGGCCCACGATACTTGGAGATCAGTTTTGTTGAGAGGCCGGGGCTGCCGGATAGAACCCATAGCCACACCAGTGAGCCGGGCTCGAAGTGTGGTGCATTCTTCTGAATGGTGTCATGGCGATATTTTTGACGCTATTGAGAGTCGGTTGTGAATGTCCGTGCAATCTGGCGGCATTCTTCTGCGTGCTGTTCAGCTTCGGTCACTGTGGTACATTCTGATGCGTCTGGGTTGTAGGGGAGGACAGCATCAAGGGGAGCAGATGTATGCCGACCATAAAGCAAAAAGAATGGAGAGAAACCCGTGCTGGATTGCATTGCAGTGTTATAAGCATAGGTGATATAAGGAAGAACAATGTCCCAGTTTGTGTGGTTGGATCCGATGTACTTCGCGAGCATGTCACTGAGGGTGCGATTAAATCGTTCAGTAAGGCCGTTTGTTTGCGGGTGATAGGTGGTGCAAGTCTGGTGAATGATTTTGCACTGAGCGAGCAGGGCTTGAACGACGTCAGATAAGAGCGCATGGCCTCTGTCGCTGAGTAATTCACGAGGAGCATCGTGACGGAGAATGAAGCTCTTCAATAAGAAACCGGCCACATCTCGGGCTGTTGCAACTGGGAGCGCGGCGATTTCGGCATATCACGCCAGGTGGTCAACGACAACAATGACCCAGTGATTGCCATCAGCTGTGCACGGAAGAGGGCCATAGAGATCAATTCCAATGCGGTCGAAGGATCTAAGCGGGCATGTGAGAGGCTGTAGCTTACCAGCCGAACGTTGAGAAGCAGGTTTGCGGCGTTGGCATGTCAAGCACGATCAAACATACCTAAGAACAGAGTTGAACATACCGCACCAATAGCAGTGAAGACGAATTCGAGTGTACGCCTTGAAAATTCCGGCGTGACCGCACTGCGGATCGGCGTGAAAAGCTGTACATATTTGAGTTCGCAGATGGCGCCGGATCACAAGCAGCCATTTGCGTCCACTAGAGTTATAGTTGCGCCGGTAAAGGAGGTGATCCTGAATCTCATAGTAGGAAGTAGGAAGCTTGACGGCGAAGAGCGCATGAAGGAGTAATCGCTGAATTGTTGGAAAGGTAGTCAATAAGGGATGCGATCCAGGGATCCTTTTGTTGTTCAGCAGGCATGTCACTGATGTCGAGGGAAGATACCGCAGAGTCCAAGACGGAGAGGCTGGCAAGGTCGGCTGGCAGTGGTGAGCAAAACAAAACATCGACGTCTGCATGCTTGCGACCAGATCGGTAAATAACACGGATATCATATTCTTGTAGACGAAGAGCCCACCATGCCAAGCGGCCGGAAGGGTCCTTGAGCGATGAAAGCCAGCAGAGGGCATGATGGTCCGTGACTACATCAAACGAATGGCCGTAAAGGTAAGGGTGAAACTTTGTGAGGGCCCACACGATGGCCAAGCACTCTTTTTCCGTTACAGAGTAGTTCGCTCCAGCTTTTGTGAGAGTACAGCTGGCATACGCAACTATGTATTCACTGAAGCCGGAGGGGTGCTGAGCAAGCACAGCGCTGATGCCGACACAACTGGCGTCTGCACGCACTTTGGTGGGCGCCTCAGGGTCAAAATGGCGCAGGATGGGCGGGTCTGTGAGCAGGCGGCGCAATGTGTTGTAGGCGTCGTCGCATGCTCGTAACCATAGCAAAATATCTGAGGTATTGCCGAGGAGCTGAGTCAGCGGGGCAACAATGGAAGCAAAGTTTCGTATAATATGCCGAAAGTATGCACACAGGCCCGAAAAACTTCTTAATTGCTTGATGATAGTAGGCTTCGGAAACTCGGTCACAGCTCGAAGTTTGGCGGGATCAGGACGTATACCCTCCTTGGACATGTGGCCTAAAATGGTCAGCTCACGAACAGCCAAACGACGCTTCTTCAAGTTGAGCTTCAGGCCTGCGTTCGCAGTACATGTCAAGACCTGTTTCAGGCGAGAGAGGTGGGTCGCAAAGTCCGGCGAAAACACCACGATGTCGTCAAGGTAACAGAGACAAGTCTTCCACTTCAGGCCACGCAGTATAGTATCCATCATACGCTCAAATGTAACAGGGGCATAACAGAGACCGAAAGGCATGATGGTAAATTCAAAGAGGCCATCAGGGGTGACAAATGTGGTTTTAGGGCGATCTTTCGCAGCCATGGGCACCTGCCAGTAGCCAGATCGTGAATCGAGCAAAGAAAAGTTTAGCACCTTGTCAGCAGTCCAATGCATCATCTATACGCGGAAGGGGGTAGACGTCTTTTTTCGTGATTTTGTTCAGGCAACGGTAGTCGATGCAGAAGCGTATAGAACAGTCTTTTTTCCTCACTAGGACAACAGGAGAGGACCACAGACTGTTAGACGGCTCAATCACGCTATTCTGAAGCAAAATATGAACTTGGGCTTAAATAACTATGCGCTTGGTGGCAGACACTCGATAGGGATGCTGGCGCAGAGGAGCATGGGAACCGGTGTCAATGTGGTAGGGAACAGTTGATGTGCGGCTCAAAGCAGGCTGATGAGAGTCGAATGAAGAGCGGAACTGATGAAGCAGTGAGAGGAGTTCAGAGCGTTGAGGCCCAGGAAGACTGACATCGATGAAGCGGAGAAAAACGTCGGCAGAAGACTGGTTCAGCGCAAGAACAGGCGGTGTGAGTGCAGCCAAGTCAGCGGGCTACGAAGAGGGTGTTTCAGGAGCGGTGAGAATAGAATCCATGAGCTAGATGGTGCCGAGGCATTCACCGCGATGCAGGGATACGGGAAATGAGAACGGATTAGAAATTCAGAGCGCGGTGAGACCAGCTGATATAGAAAGTACGGCATAAGGCAGGAGGAGACTTTTGCGGTTTAGAAAGGTAGGTGATGGGGTGAAAAGTACATTGGTACTGCGGGAAAAAGCACAAGCGGTGGGCACAAGAACGAAAGAGCATGCAGGAAGATCAGTATCTTCGGCAACGACGACTTTGGGATAAGGAACGTCCGGCGACAGTTTGTCTAGCGCAAAAATCTCCAGTTCGGCACGAGCAGAGTTTATCACCGCATTATGACGCTATAGAAAATCCCAGCCCAAGATAAGATCATGCGAGCAGGAAGGCAAAATGACGAACTCTATTGCGTACACAACTTCCTAAATGACGACTCGTGCTGTGCACACCGCTATAGGCTGGGCATTTGCCGTGCATAGTGAGAATCCTGAAATCGGTGTCGTCACTATGCGCAATGAGCGGCAACGACTTGCAGCCATGGCAGAAACGACAGCGCCGGTGTCGACCAGAGCCAGTACTACAACGCCGTCAACAAAAACTTCAAGCAGATTTTCGAGATACGTGAGGTCTTTGACAGTTCGCTCGCTGCACAGTTCTCGCCTCAGGAACTGCGGCATTCAGTTTTCCTTTTGCGCAAGACTGGGACGCCATCACAGAGGAGATAGAGACCGGCGAAGCAGCGAGGTTGAGCGGCGAGGAGAAAAGGTGGTACAGTCATTCGCGACGGAACTTGCAGATGGAACGCCGGCCACATACTGACTTCGGGGCGGCTGCCAGGAAGCTAACATTCATCGCAGTAGAAAATCATCGGGAGTGCGATTTCGGCAGTACCAGAAAATATGGCCAGCAAATCCGCAGGAATAACAGATGGGACGGTTATCACTGGTTCGCCATGGATTGCGGTGCAGCGGACGAGGTGGAACCAAAGGCCTGAAGAAATTCTTGCACAGGCCCTGGAGGCGTAGCGTACACCAAAGGGTAGCTAGGTGGCCGTGGTCGGGCAGCGTACGTCAGCGGTGCGACAGGAGTGGGGGTGCATGTCAATGGTGGAGCAACAGGGATGTCGACGTATGAGAGGGGCTCCATGGCCGGTGCGGTCTGAGGCATGGGCGCTGGCGGAGGGGCAGATGGAAGGGCCTCCGCCATGCGGTTGGCGATGTCGAAGGGGCGCCAAATTGCGGGACAGCTCGCAGTTTGTAGGCAGCAGAGATATTCGGCGAGCAACTTCCTCCCGGATGAAGTCCTTGAGCTGCTGCAGCAGCGAGGAGGTCTCAGATGCTGCGGAGAAGCCAGAAAGTGACTCTGCAGGCACGGGAGGCTGTCGAGGGAGGATGCGCTGCTTGTGCAACTCATCGTAGCTCTGGCAGAGGTTGATAAGTTGAGAAACAGTAGTCAAATCCCGGGAGTTTAACATTTTAAAGGCGTGATATTCGATGCCTTTCAGAATGTGCTTTATCTTCTGTTGCTCGGTCATCTGAGCGTTTACGCGACTGCACAGGTGGATTACATCTTCAATATAACTTTTAAATGTCTCGCCGAGCCGCTGTGATCGATACTGCGGACGTTGTTCGGCGTGGAGCTTGCATACAGCCGGACGACCAACGACGCTTGTAAGACTAGCCTTGAATGAGTCCCTAGTTGTGATATCGGCTTCATGGTTACAATACCACAAGTTGGCAACGCCGGTCAAATAAAAGATGACGTTTGTTAACTTCGTGGCGTCATCCCACTTATTGTACGAACTCACTCGCTCGTATGAAGCAAGCCAGTCATCGCAGTCAGTGTCGTCAGTCCCGCTGAAGAGCGCAGGGTCTCGCTGGCGTAAGGAGCTAGAGCAGACAATCGCAGACAATTCTTCACAACTGCAATTTAATAGCTGATACATCATTTACTGCCATCCTGGCTTTTGATGTAGGCTGGATAGAGTATTTTAGTGAATTAAAACTATTTATCAGCAAATATACTGTAGTTATCTCTTATTCCTTGCACTTCTTAATGCATCATAACGATTGTCCAGTTGATGAACTGAAACGACATCAAGAATATATTGAATTACAAATTATTCAGCGTTCGTAGGCGAATACCACATTGTGAGCCACGTATCCTAATGCTTAGTACATGAATGAAAAAGTTGGCAAGTGCAATAAGGCACCTATGGTTTGTTCTTTAACCTAAATTAGCTGTGTGTGCCTATGGCACTGAATGAAGAATATGGATGCACAATGGTGCAAGCATACACTTCAGTCAGCATGCAGTGTATTAAACTGGGTTTCTAACAGCAAAACTTTAGGCATAAATGAGTGCACTTCACCCTCATACTGAAGTATATTTTATGAAGCATATGTTACACAGTGATAGAACCATGCAGGCCACCACCACACGTGGACTGAGCAAAGCCTGAGCTCTTTTCCACTGGGCCTAGGTACCGGCCTTGAAAGTGTTTTTCTTCTCCTCCTTCTCTAAGGACACAAGTCATGCTAGCATTTTACACCAGGTGGAAATATCCACGAACTTACACCATACCTTGCTAATGAGCCATAAGATCAGCTTTTCTAGTTAGCGCCAACAACTTAGCAGCGACCACTGCCATAGGAACAATCTTGATCTTTTTCAAAATATGTGCTGCTGTCAATGTAAATACAGGAATGGACCATTTGTGGAAAAGCTCCCACGCATGCATGACAAAGGCACAACTAGCACCCTGTGTAGGTGATTTAGTTGTGGTTGGAAAGTATGACCCAACTGAGCGATGCCTAGCCATACATTCGTGCTGTAGTGCGCCATGATGCAATCTGCTTGTCTTGCATTTGCCGAGTGCATGTGCCCGTGGCTCAGGAAACTTATTTAATTGAAAGAGAAGTAGGAAACGTGAAAAAAACGCTGTCTGGATATTTCATGTCCAGTTCCTGAGCATGCGTCGTCTGCTGTCGAAGCAGTGCAATAGGTGTCCTCTTTCGCCCCTCCTCTGCGGAGACACGCTTTTTTCTCTGCTGTTTATGGTTTCTGTCGATGCCATAGTCAGTTTTTAGCTGTTATGGTTTCCTCTCCAGCTGCACCACTTACGGAAAGGGGCCATCTCCACCCTGAGGCAAAGCTATGTATAGTCTGCTTTTGACACGTAATTTGGTAAAGTGAGTGTTATAAAGTACGCCCATGCAAGAGCATCCTGTGCCCTTCGCAGCAATATTCAACAGCAGCCCTGCTACATGCTGGCACGTTTCACTGAGCCTTGAATGAGGAGCAAAGAAATGCAGTTTTGTTCACTTTGCATACAGTCTCAGGACAGCCATTTGCATGCAATATGTTTCCATCCATGCAAAGCATGCACCTTGCAACAGCACCACTTGTAGGTACTATATTTATGGCAATGCTGACATACAAGGCACGAAAGACAGCCATTAATGGGGCCAATTGTGTGCATCTAGCCCTCTTCAAAGTGGCCAGGCGCTCTTGCTGCATTTCTCATGTGCTGCCAAATGAACACATCTTGGTTCTATAAGAGTTCTGCATCGACAAATGTACACATTTGGTGAAAACGGAATTTTATATACTAGTATGAACTTCCACCGTCATTGCAACAACAGTAAGGTAAGCTATTTCGACAGCAGGAGCAAGGAAGAGTACAGCCTCACAAGCCGCAAGAAACGGTTCGTCAGTATGCAACGCTCTCTTGTACCAGTGCATGTGTGGTTGAGATAGTACAACAGGTCGTTTACTAATCAGTAAGTTTGGCCAATGTCAGAAGGTGCTGTTAGCAGAAACTCCTGCCCTATCAAGAAAGCATAGCCATAAACATCTGCGACTATTACAAAAGTGCATCCCATTCCACTGTTACACTCGTCCGCGCATGAGCACCCATGCAATACACATTCATTTTCTCATTCACCATTCTGCACAAGAAACACGTTTTTCACCAAAATATTTCACCTCGTAATGCAATCACAGTGAGTTCAATTGATGTGACCTGTATCAACGGCAAACCATGTCGTCGTCTCATAAACAACGCGGTAGATGGTGCGCATGCTGCTCTAACCGAAACTTATCAGTGGTACGAAGATTCATCTTCAAGTTTTTGACATGACCTCCCTCCTTCAAAGGTATACTGAGCCAATCTCCAAGAATATTGAGAAAGCACAACAATTGCATTCTTAAGACACGATTACACTAGTACAGACACATAATTCAGGTTAGTTTTGAACGGGTGACAGTATATTTTACATTTGCTGAGCGGCCGCCGGGTCAGAGGCAGCGCCCTCCCGGCTGTGAGCCGGCAGGTGTGATATCACATTTACCCACAGCAACGTCATGGCCCAACGATCTCGCCGCCGCTGCCCCCGCACCTGAAGTTGGTTGACCGGCTACACGCAGTGTCGGTTCCCTCGCGTCGCGCCGTGCAAAACGCTGCGAAGTGTGGAATGCTGCATACGAGGAAGGTTGAGGGGGGCGCGTACGGATGGCGCACGAATTGTGCGCAGGAACACGAGCAGCAAAAAAAAAAAAAGAAAACTCGTTTATCCATGCACTTTGTTATTGCCATGGGGGAAAGGAAGAATGAACAGGTGCAACCGCTCGCGATGGGGATGGCTAGGGAGACATGAGGAAGGCAGGTAAATGTGACGTGATATCTGGTTTTGTCAGAGCTTTCACAGGAGCCCGCTAGGTGTGGCGATTTGAGAAATAATAATTAAAATACTTACTTTCTGCTCATTTATGTTCATAAAGTGAATTGTTTTGGTCACTCCCAAGCAGATAGCTACCATCTGCGCTGGAAATTTTGGTGGCAATTTTTTTATTCAGTATAAACACCGGCCACAATGCGCCTGGCAAACAGTTGAGGTAGCAAGATGCACATATTGCCCATACGTCGTCATTCTTCAGGCTACAACCCAAAAAGACTGCACTGCATATTTTTTTTTTTTAAACGAAATTGAGGTATTTTCCTCATATGTCATCTTCGTCAGCAGACGCACGTTTCTGGCAAAACAGCAACGCTACAGCAACAATTAAAGTGCACGTGAGCTGCCGAATGCTGCCTTGCGCATGTTAGTTCGAGAATCCCTTTCCAACCAAAAGTGCAGGCAAAGCTTTCCATTTTGTACAAGAGATGGCGGTCAATTTTTCGCAAATGGTCAATTATATTGCTACAATGTGTTTAAATCTGCTTGCAAACGGGGATGCTAAGCACGATCCTATTCAATTTCTATTCCAATTGGAATATGATTGTTTGGTTACTTGTGTTTATTTTGATGCTTACTGAGCAGCACGAGGCACATATATTGCCAAGAAATTCAATTCAATCTAGTGACCTGTGATCACTGGTTAGAAGCAACTGGAGGTGTGGCCTAGTCTCACAAATTTGCAAGAACAAAAAAAGCACTCGACATCGCCACAGTTTGCATGTGAAAATGCCCAGTGGTGCGTGTTACTTTATTTCATTTTTTCAGGCTTCTCCAGAATAAAAAAGCTTTAAATTTAGTAACAGTAGCCTCTTTTGTGATCACAATACAGTAATCAACCATTACTGGCCAGTTTCAAATTGTTTTCATTATTCCTGTAAATCACTCAAAGAACTTGGCAAGACGAAGTGCATATAAAATTGTTTCACCTTGTAGCGCACAGTAACGCTATAAAGCGGAGGCGCTAAGACCAGCATTCTCAGCTGGTAAAAGAGTAAAATAAAACTGGACAGTGCGTGCACGGTGCACACGCACGGCACGGGCTGTTCGGTTCGAGAAGCCTGCCACGCTGGTCGTTTTGTTCTGGTGCTCCACTGCGACCTCGTAAATTCTCTACAGTGGTGACTCCAGCCTATGAGATGACCGGCCCCAGCAACCTACCACCCTCCTGCCTGACGCTACCTTGTGCCCACGGGACGTCGCAGCTATCCAGCTCCGCCTGCCCACATTCTGGCCCAAGCAGCCACAGATCGATTTCGCCCAAGTGGAAGCCATCTTCCATCTGCACCATGTCACTTCGGAGGCATCTCGGTTTCATCACTTACTCAACCTTCTGCCGAGATGGCCCAAGAGGTGGCAGATGTCATCCTTAAACCCTTAGCCGATAATCCGTACCAGTGACTTAAGCAGTGCATTCTGGACCGCATCATGGCGTCTGCGAATGCATGCCTCCAGCAGCTGCTCACCTGCGAAGAGCTTGGAGACCGCCGTCCCTCCCAGCTACTCACTAGCATGTGGCAACTACTGGCTGAAAGTAACGTCGACTCAAACGGTGCACTGTTGAGGGGGCTCTTCCGGCAGTGCTTGTCGCAGTCCACCCGCCTTATCTTGGCTGCTGCGGGAGACTTGACCCTCGACCGCCTCGCCCAGCTAGCTGATGGAGTCCATGGCTCGACTTCTCCTTTCGTCACGCCCTCTCCTCTCCACCAGGGTCATCCGCCAGAGTCATCCGACCAGCTGACTGCATCTCTCGATGCCCTTCAGACATCCGCTCATACCCAGCACAGGTTCTCCTCAAGTCCTTGCCGCCGTTCGTCTTCGCCGAGAAGTTTGCGCTCTTCCAGTCCTCACAGTCAGCGTATTTGCTGGTATCACCACACTTTTCAATGCCGCGACCGCCAATGCACTGCACCATGCAAATGGTCGAGAAACGTACTGCGAGATCCCTGGCGGCGGCATATGACCTCACCCCTTGCCCTGGCCACCTTTTCGTAATCATGGACCGCATTTCCGGCCTGCGATTCCCCTTCGACACTAGTGCTGAAATCAGCGTTCTGCCGACCACCAAAGCTGAGCATACTTCCAAGTCACCTGGACTTACTCTTCGTGTGGCCAACCCAACCACCATTGTCACGTATGGTCTCCGGTCCCTCCCTCTGGACCTCGGCCTGCGGCACACATTTCAATGAGTCTTCATCGTCGCCGATATCCGCCGATATCCATCAACCCATCCTCGGATCCGACTTGCTGATGCATTTTATCTGGACGTCAGCATGCGTCGCCATCATGACAGCATGACATGCCTTTCCATCACTGGCATTTTATCAGCTGTCGCTTCCACTGGCATCCGCACGCTGAACCCAGCATGCCCGTATGCCCAAGTCCTCGCGGACTTTCCCGAAGATCACGAGGCCTTGTAATCTCCATCAGCCACCCAAGCATGGTATACCATGCTTGGGTATACCCGCATTGTCACCCCCCGCATTGTCACGCATGGTCCACCCCTCGCAACTCGTCCGCGCCGCCTCTTCGATGAGCATCTAGAGATTGCTAAATAGGAATTCAACCACATGCTCCAGCGGGGGTTGTTCGCCCTTCGTTCAGCACTTGGGCCTCACCGCTCCACCTAGTGCCTAAGACAGAACTGTGTGACTGGTGCCCATGTGGTGACTACAGGGCTCTCAATGCTTACACGGTCCATGACAGCTATCCCCTTCGACTTCACTGGACATTTATTTATTTATTTATTTATTTGAAATGCCCTAAAGGCCCAATAGGGCATTACATAGGGGTGGATGTGGAAGCAAATCAGGGTAGAACAAAAACAGGATAACAGATGAGGTTATGGTGGCATGTGAGGGAAGTATATAACTAGTCCATAACAATCTTTATATAAAACTAGGAAAAAATAGTCGGGCAGCAACAATTCAACATAAGAGAACTGTAAAAAGATAAAAATGTGCAGCGATTTCAGCAAAAAGGAAAAACATCTGGATGGTTGCAAGATGTTTAGTAAAGTGGACTTTGTAAAAATGTAACATCAAATCCCTGTTGAGCCGGCTGATATCCCAAAGACGGCCATCACTATACCCTTCGGCCCGTGTGTGTATGTGTGCATGCCCTTTGGGCTATGCAACGCACCTCAAAATTTCCAGAGATTCATCGCTGAAGTGACGCCTGGACTCCCGGCTGTGTTTGCCTACATTGACGACATCCTCATTGTGAGTCGTACTCCACAAGATCACGAGCGTCACCTACAGGAACTCTTTCAACGCCTCCAAGAATTTGGCTTGGTCTTCAACACCCAGAGATGTGTTTTCAGCTCTTTTGAGCTTGAGTTCCTGTGCCACCACATCTCAGTGCAGAGAATTCGACCATTGTCTTCGCACGTCCAAGTTGTTAAAGACTTCCCAGCACCCATTACCCTACGCAAGCTCTGCGAGTTCCTGGGCCTAATGAATTTTTCCCATTGCTTCCTCCTATTCCACGATTTGCTGGCCTCCCAAAGCTCAGGCTGCTTTCACGGCTGCAAAACAAGCCCTCGCCGATTCTATCCTTCCCATCTACACTAGGACTTCCGCGCCCACTCGTATCATGATGGATGCTTCCAGCGTGGCCATTGGTGCTGCTTGCTCTGCAGCAGAAAATCGACTCCAAGTGTCCGAGTAGCACCAACTGGGTTTCTTCTCTCGGAAGCTTCAACCTGCCGAGACGCGATTAAGCATATTTGGCCGTCAGCTGCTCATCATCTACTCCACTATCCAACATTACCGCCATTTCTTGGAGGGCCAGCCATTTTATGTTCTTAGGGATCATAACCCTCTGGTGTATGTGCTCCGTACAAACTATTCCAAGTATGTTACCAGTGAACTTCGTCAACTGTCCTACATATCGGAGTTCACAACAGATATTCAGCACATCAAAGGCATCGACAAAGAGGTAGCTGATGCATTTTCATGCATTACCTCCATCGGCGTGTCTACATCTGCTGTGAACTGGGGATGTCTGGCCCGGGCGCAGCTAGAAGACCCTAAGCTTTAAGCCCTGCGTGACCACCCCTGTGCTCTCCGTCTGCAGCTCGTGCCTCAACTGCTTGTGACTGGATTAACGTGGTGCGATATGTCATCACCCCTCCGTCTGCAGCTCGTACCTCATCTGCTTGTGACCGGATTAACGTGGTGCGATACGTCATCGACCTTCCGTCTGCAGCTCGTGCCTCATCTCCAAGTGACTGGATTAACGTGGTGCGATATAGCATTGACTCCATCGCATCCATTCATCCCGGAGGCCTTTCGTCGTGTCATTTTCTATTCACTTCATGACATCTGCCATCACAGCATAAGAGCCACACAGTGCCTTGTTACACAGCGGTATGTCTGGCCAAACATTAACACCGACGTTCACCAGTGGGCACGCTCGTGCCTTGCTTGCCAGTCCACCAAAGTGACCTGCCATACAAAGACTCCACCCCAATCTTTCTTGCCACCTGGATGTCGCTTTGACCACGTTCATCTGGACTTGGTAGGACCGTGCTATTTCCCTCTAATGGTTGCCGGTATATTCTGACGATGATCGACCGCTTCACTCGTTGGCCCGAAGCAGTGCCCTTTCTGGACATTACAGCGAAAATAGTTTCCAAAGCCTTCGTTCCAGCATGAGTTTTCCACTTCGGCTGCCCCAGCATTGTTACTACGGTTTGCGGCCACCAGTTTGAATGCGCCCTCTTCACTTCCCTCACCCGTCTGCTCAGGACTAAACGCTGCCGCACCACAGTATACCATCCCTGTGCCAATAACATGGTCGAGCGGCTCCATCGTCAGCTCAGGACTGTCCTCACTACTCGACTTGATCGTGAGCACTGAGCTGAACACCTTCCTATGGTGCTTCTTGGCCTATTTGCCTTCCTTTGTAGTGACCTTGGCTGTTCGGCGACCAAAGTCTTCGGTGCACCCCTGCGGCTTCCCAGAGACTTGTTCATACCTTCGGCTACCTTGTCCCAGCCATTGCAGTATCTTCAACGCCATCAAGACTGCATTCAACACCTGCGCCCAGTCCCGCCTCGATTCTGTCACGTTTTCGTGCACCCGGACCTTGCGCCCTTGACGCATATTTTTCTATGGCGAGACGCTGTAAAAGTACCTCTTACCTCCCATACGATGGCCCATACTGCGTCCTCAACAAGACTACAAAGTCGGCGACTATCCTGCTGAATGGTCGAGAAGAGCTCATCTCCTCAGATCGCCTCATACCCGCATACATGGAGACACATCCCCAGGACCTCCCTCGGATGTTACTGGCTTATCTGCCGACCCGCCTGGTGTCGTGGCACCCCCATCCCTGTCCCGTTAGCACGTATATTTCGCTATTTCATCTAGGCAGGGGGCCCTGTAGTGCACAGCAATGCTGTAAAGTGGAGGCGCTAAGATCGGCATTCCCAGCCAGCGAAAGGAGAAAATAAAAGTGAACGGTGCGTGCATGATGCGCATGCATGGCACGGGCTGTTCGGTTCGAGAAGCCTGCCACGCTAGTCGTTTTGTTCTGGTAAATTCTCTACAACCTATACTATATGTTCATATTATTGCTACATTAATCTGCTACACATATATTGTTCACAAACAATAGGCAAAGCAAGTGCGTAAACAACTCACACGTCCTCTGAGAGGTCTTCAACAAGGTAATGGTCTCAGGATCACTGGCAAGTTCAAGTGGTGTTCTTCCTTCTTTGTTCTTGACATTCTTGTTGGCACCTGACCATGGCAGATAAGAAAAATGGCTTAAAGTAAACCCCTTCTCTACGTCTAAGTGCCGCACCATAACAATGCATACCTGCATTCAGAAGCATGCGGACAATGTCACTGTGTCCCTTCCATGCACCAGAGTGGAGTGGTGTGTCACCAAGTTTGTTCTGCAAAAAAAAAAAGACCAACATAACGCAGATCAAGAACAACCTTTTTCGCCTACATTTACTTCCATGATTCCTAGACAGTGAAAACTTATGTAGTTTTATCCAAATATCAGCATTTCAATAGTAAGGTTTCATGAACTGATTGCCACATGGCTGAAAATACAGCGTCATGGCCAGTGCATTCAGATCTGTTCGATGTAGCAAGCATGTTAGCAAATTTAGACATTTTAATCCACTTGTCACCGTACAAGGCACCGTTCTCACTGTGATTCTCTCCACAGACATTGATTTCCAAGTACTGTCAAGAACTGCCAGATTTGAGGACTGATTCGAGAATTCCGCACATCCAGCACAGTCCTGCCAGAAAAAATAGCTCAGAGTGCCTGGTAAGGATTTTATGAGGCTGCCGGGTCAGAAGCGCTGTTGTCGAGTGATGTGCACTTTGATCACAGAGGTTTGCATGCACTGCACACAGATTCCACCCACGGAGCAAAATTTCTGTGATTGCCTTGTTGAAAAGCCAGTTCGTACACTACTACCTTGGATGCTGCCAGAACACTTATACCTCATAAACACTGATATAAATGTAAATACTTTTGAAATCTACCAGAAATACTACATATCATGCATCAATATAACCTTCAAGTGCAGCCGTGCTGCAATGGTCTAAAGACAACTGTGACATCACCAGTGTTCCAGTACAATGACTTTGTTTGTTTAGACCTGACAGATTGGCACAACAATTCAGACATTGTTTTTTAAGTTCGCTAAAGATGTAAGAAACCAATTTTTTACATTTCCTGCTTTGTAATGACATGCAAGACATGAGTATACATAGATTGCCCTGCGGTATTTGCATGCAACGTGTAAATAACTTACAACTGAATTTCTTCCTTCAGGCTATTCCAGTTCCACATTCAATAGCCGACTGATGGCTGTTTGGTACAGGTCACAAGAGGCATAAAAACAGTGGCAGCCAATTTAGCTAAGTTAGGTAAATGCGAGGTATGTGCACTAGCGTATCACATTTAATTTCTCTTTTAGTTCAAGGCTACTGCTTCAAAATGGTCTTCATTTTACAGTGAATTTAACAATGACTAGCACATTTGAGAACATGCAAGCACTGTTTGGTTCCTGCAATCAATCACTAACATCACTCGGCTTGAGAAAGTGCAATGAAAGGCTTTAAGGTTCATTCATAATGAATACAAGTCCTGTGACTCCCTACTGATCTTTCCCCATCATCTGGCCTTCCATCACTATCATCTAGAAACTCGCCTGAAATTTCATACCAGTTATTACACAACAACTATATTATAAATGTGTTTATTCACAAGCGTCAACCTGTGACGTAAGTGGAGATGCGGTGGAACTGGCGACAGCAGTTACTTTTGGGATGTAGGCAAAAGCCCGAGCTGTCAGCATTGAATGTGGGGCGCTTGCTATGTTTTCGAGCATAATTCCTGATATTCCTGCAAGCTGTGGTGTGGTTGGTTGTGCCATGAGGCACAAAAAAGAAAATGGCACCTGTTTTTACATGTTTCTTGTGATCGGATAAAGATAAGAGCAAACGGCAGCGGCGTTGAGCATGACAAGTAGGCCTTTCGGCGGCGGATTGCCTTCGCGACTAATGTGCGTTGCACTTCTGCATTGGAGCTTGATCAGTTAGTTTGCAACTCTTAATTTTCGTGGTAGCTGTTAGGCCATGCGACGAAGAGCGAAATAGCAAACTCCTGCAGCTTATGCACGTTTTGTTGTGTATACTATCAAGTCATAAGAAGTTTTTACACAATATTCCGTGTGCACATGATCTTAATCGAAAGCAAGAAAGCCGCGCTGTGATATCCCATTCACCTGCAGTACTGTCCGTGTATATGTTCGTACAGAAAAGGATGCAAAAGTTGCTGCGAAGGTAACTGCAGTTGCCTTGAGCGGCCACTGCAGCGCGATGCTGCCAAAATGGCCCGATCTTGTGAAGTAGCTTTTCTTTTTCACTTTCGCGAGTTTCAATGAGTGACTCTTCATCACCGGTCCAAGAAAGCAAGTAAACATCGTTAGAATCCTGGAGAAGTCACGCAGCGTTATTTCTCAGATTATTAAATTTTCTTTTGAGGTCATTAGGAGTCTGACAAATGAATTAAATATCCACGTACAACCTAGCTCTGATCAATCAGGATATTTAAATATGGTACATATTTAAATATGGTACAGTATATATATACTGTTTATAGAGTTTAATGTCCCAAAATGGATTCTGCTATGAGGGGTGCAAAATAAGCAGTATAAGATGATGTAAATTTAAATAAAAATGTTACAAGTATATTACAAAAAGATAGCAGGTCGCTTAAATTTCGCTGCAAGCGATCGTCGAGAATGTTGCATTTGTGCTCATGCACCTGTCCTACACAGCAAAGAGAACAAAATGAGAATATTTTTGTTTTCATGTACATATTAACCTGTGAAATGACCTTGATGCATCAATACGATAAAACAAACGTGAAACTTTCTTTTTCATCGACCATGACAAAACAAGTTGGCAGCGCACTATAGGCGAATGTTACAAAAAACTGTACGATGAAATTCTGCCACTTAAGTTGCAGGTACAATGAGCTAGAAATATGATTTCTAGGTCCCTATAATTGCCGGTAATAATCATTCTTTAGAGTGAAGGAGCTTGCAGCAGCGGAAAGCCCATCAAATGAGTCATCATGCCAAAAACACACATCCAATCATTCATATTGTTGTCCTCCTCTCATACGTTTGCAATAAGCCCGGGAATTGAACAGTATTGAATATTAGTTATTTTTATACAATGTGGTTTCTCATTTTCATAAAAGTGCTGTACTATTCTCCAGGCATAAACCAAACCATTTCTACGCACAAGCGAAGCTCACACTTCAGAATATGCATACACATATCAGGTTTCAAAGGCAGCGTCACTTCGCGCTGTGTAGGCAAGCTGCATTTTTGCCTACACCCTATGTTGCTGCCGATTGCAGCGCCACCTTTGTTTACAAAACATGACACTTGTCTATATGTGCATCCGCCTCACTGTCACAGCAAACCAGGCACAAGTATGTGCATACGATGACTGAATACCCATGTCAAAGCAACATTCTGAAGCATTTCTTCTTTCCGTTAGCGATCAACGAATGGAATCAACTCGATCCATCGATTACCAGTGCAAACTCACCATCTTCCTTTACCTCAAGATTACAATCTAACAAGAATGAGTAAAGTGCTCACAGTACTACATTCTACCAGATGACCGCACAACTTGTACTTATTGCCTCATCCCACGATATGTTGTTTTTACCGATGATTGCATTGCCTATTGGGACCCGTTACCTTCATTTTTGCAAATATTGTAGCGTTTTCTCCTATTGTTAAATACTTTTGATACTAGCATGCTTGCTTGCAAGAACAACTGCTGATGTATTGATTTTTTTTTTCCACTGTTCTGAACTCTAATGTTAGTGTTTGTAACCTGCCTACTTGTAGTTCACTTATTGTCAAAGTTCTCTTTCTGTTTATCTGCTTGAAATTTGTCTTTATTATCTTAAGCTTTATATTGTATTGGTTACCCACCTGCTACAGTATCTTATTGAGACTAGCAGTAATGTGAATAAATAATAAATAAATGAAAAGATAAGCAATATTAGTGACTGGAGACCTTAGTGGTAGTGTAGTATAAAAGTTTTGGACTGCTATAGTGGCATATTCTGGATCTATTGTGCATGGATGAAAACTGAAGACAATGATACACAATGCACAGTGCAAGAGATTGCAGTTAACCACGAGAGGTGATGAGCTGCAGCAATAGCACAGTGCTATTATGCAGAGGCCGGCAAAGATGATCTGTTCGTGCTGTCACAGGTTCGAAACCAAGGCTCAGTGCTGTTTGGGCTATTTTATTTATTTCTACGAGTCACATTGGGACTTCAGGCAAACATGCAAACGATGGATTATTGCCCTAGAACTAACACACTAAACTTGTGATACGATTTCTGCTTCATGTCTGAATTCATCACATAAGTAAGTAAGGGTAGGAATAGCAAAATATGAATAGGCTGCTATTACATCACAGTTCTTCTTTAATGCCCCATGTGACATGTACTAAACATGGACATCATTGCCATCATTTGAATGTTCAATCTAGAACAGAAACGGTATAAGAAAATAAATTCAACTACAAATTATTCACCAGTCACAGGTGAATGCCATTCGGTGCTCCTTGCACCATCATCATCAGACAAATTATGTCCACTGCAGGACATCTCTCCAATTAACCCTGTCTTGTGCCAGCTATGGCGTCCTATCATCACAAACTTCATAATTTCATCTATCCTCCTCAAATTATGAGGAAGAAAACATGCTAGTTAACTGTGATGTCGACGCTCCTTTAAGGCATATCCTCAAGCAATAAGCAATCTAAAGAGCACCAAACAACAGCAGCACTCACCTGCACGTCAATCTGGACACCTGCTATAGAGAGAAGGATTCGGGCACACTCTACATGTCCTCCATGCGCTGCCCAGTGCAGTGCTGTGCAGCCAGCCTTGTCAAGGCTGTTCACTGAAACCTGCACAGTTTGCACTAAATTGCACTACCAGTAAAAAAATATAGAATGTGCAACAGGTGAGGGTTTTGAACCCCACCAATATGAATTCTGTTAGTGAACTAACCTAACATCTCCATTTGACCATGGGCACCGCTAGAAAGCAATAGAAACTGCCATTGCTTACAGTACAATACAGGGAATTGCTGCTCTACCCTGCACTGCAGATAGTCACGGTGCAGACTTGATGCTAACTCATCATCACACACAGAAGATTTATGATGCAGCTGTGGACTCATGAAAAGGTGCCAAGATATATTACAAATCAGACCCAACATCATCATCAACTGATTTGGCAGAGTTCTGCAGATTTGGTATTGAAAGCATCTTTTGCTGTTCATTACAATTTGAAGCAATAAATATGCAGCTGATCTCAAACAAAAATCATCAATTATCGCCTGGAAGCCATAAGTTGTAACAGACAGGTCTGTCTTGCTATAAAGTTGCAATGGTGCTTCATCAGTAAGCTGCACACTAGATTGTTAAGTGCACATATCTAAAGTATGCGGCATATCACCCACAATGCCACTTTATTTGTGCTCAGAAAAAAAAAAATTAGGCTTTTTCTTTTTATACGTATTTAGTGCCTAGTTAACAGATCTGCCAAAAGTACTTTTCTCACAATACTTTCTGAACAAGCCTTTTTATTCAACATGCACTCCAAGCGAGGGCGGAGCTCATATGCACTTGCTTTTGATAATGACCAAAAATTAGCACATGCGATGACCAATGGCATACACATCACACTGAGGGCATTAGAGATGAATATAGGGCAGGAAATGTGGCACCCCCTACACACTATTCACAATACAGTAACAATTTAGGTGATCCCACTGCACTTTCTGCACTAGTACAAAAGGTTCAGCACTTTCATATTCATGTCTTCAGCACTACTTGCACTTTCAACATTTCCTTGACCATTTTGTAAAATTGTGCACCTAGTTCAGCATCTATCTGTGGCTCACACTCACTGGAGTGAAAATGTGGCTAAAATGCAGCAAGACGACAATGGACATAAGTTAAAAAAAGGGGGGGAGTACATACACTGTATATGTGGAATATTGTCCGTAAACCACAGTGGCCCATTACGATGTCCGCATGTAGCAGTTCAATGAATGTTCATAAACCATGACACATGCAGTCATTTTGCAGTGGTGCAGCAACTTGCAGGTTCTTACCAAAGGCCACAAAATATACTTAAATGTAATTAATTTATTTCCCATCGTGGTTGTGCTGTTAAAGGGGCGGTGAGGACAAATTGAAACAGGCCTGTATTGACCACAAAATTCTAGCAACACAGCACTACTTTCACTGAAAATGAAGCTTTCATAATCTAGAAAAACCCAAAAATTGAAATACAGGTGTTGATGGTAAATGGTAAATGGCACCGTATCAACAGTTTTCTTGTGCATGGATCTTGGAGGTTAGGCTACACCATCGTTCATTTGAAAAAGCAATCCCAGAATTCTTTTTGGTGTAGACGACAAGAATTTGAATCAAGTGGCAGCAAAAATTCCTAAACCCAATTTTCTCAGCAATAAATGAACATTTTTCTGCAAGACAAACATCAGCCTACACACAAAGATCCAAATAATCTATATTTACTGAGAACAAATATTGTCTGAAGTTGTCTCTCTAATCTAGATGGCATGCGGGTGGATGTCACTTCAACTGTAATT
Organism: Amblyomma maculatum; assembly: GCF_055883805.1. NCBI lineage: Eukaryota > Metazoa > Arthropoda > Arachnida > Ixodida > Ixodidae > Amblyomma > Amblyomma maculatum. Next base: position 20,197,455 of record NC_139345.1, on the reverse strand, counting down.
TGTGACATCGTGGCAAGCATATGACAGGCCCTGCTCGTGCTCACTTAGAGTGGATGCAGACATAAAATGAAAGTGAACAGCCAGAAATTCGCCCTGCATGTTCACAACACCGTCATTCAGGGCCTAGTGTAACTGATGAAAACAAATTGGACACCTGCCACTTCGCACTCAAAAGTAGCAATTTGTATTCAATAATATTAAAAAAACTTCAAGTCCAGAAAGAACACTGCACCCAGTAATACCAGCTCTGTGGTTACCGAAAGATCATTAATAATTGAGGGTACAAAAGGTTTTCTGCATTTGTTTTTCATGCAAGACTGGGAATAAACTCGTGCTCATGCCTTCCACATGCCACCGTATTTCATGGACGTCAGTGTGAAGGCATAATGCATGAAACAAGCAGTAACTAAATGCCAAGAACTAGAAGTATAACCTTGTTGGAGAGACATTCTTCAAGGAACTCAAGGTTGCCTCGCTTGGCTGATTCATGAAGAGGGTGAAGCACCTCTTCTGCATTTTCTTCAACTGCAAGCACACATGTAAACAGTCAATTCATTAGAAGTCCCTTTCCTTTACTTTACTGTATTAAGTACGAAAAGAGCAGGTGTTCATCTATTCAGTGTAAATACAAGGAATCCTCGCTCATTTGTCTATAATTATGCAACAATTGTACATAGCTGACAAATTATGCAATGCACTTCAATCACGCTTCTATGTTCGTATTTCCATGGCTGTTCTTCTCCTAGCACAATAAAGCTAGGAAGTACAACACCAGGCCAAATGCAACGTGCTGTTCAAACAAATCAAAGCTAATCGTGGTCTAAATACTGCTCACATGCTGAAAGAAATTAAGAAACATGCAATTCTGACAAACCACAGTCAGTTATGCGTCTCCGTGCTTTGGCTTTTTTACTTTTCTTTAAGCAAGTTAGCAATGTGCCAGGCTTAAGTGTGAATGCTCCTATGCAATATTCCTCGAGTCTACTGCATAACAATGGTTTGTGATAGGTATACATGCACAGAGTTCGCAGAAGTCTACAGTTTGCAGAAGTCTACAGAAACCTGAACCTTTTCAGTATTAGACCACGTATGCTAGATATAGAGAATGTCAAATATTATGCTTAGCTCAAAGGGAAGAGGAGGTAAAACTATGAGGTAAAACTATAACAGAAATTCAACCAGGCACTCCCGGGAAGGCCCGCTTAGTCCAGCAGCTCCCTGGCTATTGCCTCCAGCATATCCCACTCGATCAGTCGTAACTGCCTGTGTGACCAGACCAGTGGCCTCACAGGAAGAGGGGATGAGGTTGTAGGTAGAAGAAGCATGAGAACAAAGGCATCCCCACAGGTAACGTTCTGATCCCAATTCAGTTCTTGGGCAACTGCATTAGTGCGTTCATTTCCAGGGACGCCCTGATGTCCAGGTCCTCATGTGATAGTGACGCAATCGGGAGGGTTAGGTAATGAGGGAGTACTTGAGCACAGGAACGTGGAAGGGTCCCCGTGAGGAGGTAATGGTATGCTACTTAAGAATCTGCATACCTCTTAGTGTGCTGAGTTCATAGTAGACATGTAAAATGCGAGGTCAGGCATTCGGCCTCAGTGACGCTAGTGAATTATGGAAGCAGTGTTGAATGCTAAGCAGTGTGCGTCTGTGAATATGGCATTGATGTGAGACATCTGTGTAGAGCATGTCCCGGCATTCACCCCAATGTTGTTTACTGAGATAACCGGCCGAGATGTGTGACACACTTTGTGTTGTTTCAACTTCATATTCTGAGGGACGAGTTTCAGCTGAAGGAGGCTCTGGAGGTGTGGAGGGATGGATGCTTCAGTGTGGAGTGATCGTTAGGGGGTATTGTAGCCCATCAATTCTTTCCTTACCCCATCCCCCATGCTTCAATCAAAGGATTCGAAGTTCAAATTTAACGCCACCAGTGCTTTCATGGACCATCTAGTCTGTTGTTCAGACATATTTTTTATTTTGTGCAGAGCTATTACTGTTTCTGTCACGCAGCAACGCCCTTGAAGTTAAGTTGTGGTGCGGGATGTAGCCAGCATGGCGTCAACTTTGGAAGCAGGACGCACTCACGGAAAACTTGTTGCATGCGATTCTGCTCTCTCTCTGGAGCAGGTTTTCATCAATGCATCTGACTCTCTCATATTAATATCAGGAGATCGTTATGAATCGGAATTTCGAATACAAATTGAACATGTCTGTTATTCGATTCAATTCAGAAAACTGATATTTAGAATTTTCTAAATATTCAATGACTGCTGAACACAACAAAAATTTTCAAATTCACCATGTAGTTTAAGTACATTGTGCGCTTCACCACAATACTTGATCGCATGGACAGTGCAGCATCCTCAAAATGCGACAGGGCCACCTTGTGAAGAGGGACCATTGCTACTACTACATCGCAAACCGTAGCGGAGGCCTTCCCGACAGTGCACACAAAGTGCAGCACTTAGAAGAACCAGAAGATAAAACCAGAAAAGAATTTAATCCTCTTGGGTTTCATCTCAAATGCAGATGACCACTGTGCAGGTGCTAATCACTGCAATGCAAACGGTCTTTGGGAGTTTCTTCAGGCCCATTCGAAAATTTGATTTCGGTTCATTCAAACAGTTTTCTGGTCCATTGAAGGCCGAATTAAGAAGAGTTCACTGTATTCAACAGTGATATGACACTGGTTTCATGCAGGTCGTACCTGTACAATACACAAGTATCTGGAATCCTGTATGCAACTTACTGTTTTTCAGTAGGGTATACACTTATGCGCAATTCGAGCGAAATTTTGTTTGCAAATGCCATGTGCAATTCTAAAATAATCAAATAAACAATGTTTACAATGTTTACAATTTTAAAATTTTTCATTTTGTCCTATATTCACACACTACCCATATTAGAAGGTTTCAATATTCGCACATCCCTAACACAAGTGTTAGGGTGGCTATATTTTCTTTTTCTGTAATTGTTTTGGCTTTTCCAAAACCTATCTTAGTAAATACTGATTACAAGTGAAAGCACCCTTACCAAGCTTTTGTTTCAAGACAAAAAAATGAACCTGTAAAAAAAATTTTTTTTTTTTTTTTCGGAGTGTAAAATCAGATCAAAGGCTAACATGAACCTTTTTTGATAGCACAAGAAAAAAATTTCTAGCTCAAAAAGCATTTGAGGTATAACTTTCAAGGAGGCATTTCAAACACTTTGTGCATGATTCATAAATGTTCTTGTAATGAGTTTTACTTTCATGTTGTAAATATGAAACGTTCACTCCTGTCTAACTTTTTTTGTGTTTGAGGATTTTTTTCCGAATATCGAGAATAAGCATTTGTCTTAAAATAAATGTTTTAAGTTTCAAGAAAGTATATTCTATTGCCATTAATTCTGTGCATCTTGTGCATTTTTATGTGCCATACATTTTGCAGCAAAAAAAGAAAAAAAAAACTGTTTGAGACCTACCGAAAACAGTCATTTTTACAAGAGTAATGGAAGAGTTTAGCGGAAAATAATAGCGCCTGTAGATGTTGTGCACACGCTGTGTTGTTGGCTGGAGAGGTGCAGCTCTATGATTTCCTAGAAATAGTTGTGCCTGCCCAATGGAAGAAGCTAGACTGTACTAGTATAGTGATGTAAATGGAGTGCTGCTTTGGCAGTTCTGTGATGTACACAGTGTTATCTTGGTGAATTTACTTTTTATGAAGTGGTGCTAGGGAGATTAGTCTATGAGTTTTAGGGTGTCCTTTTCTGTGAGGCCATGATTGAGGGTTGCAATGCAGCGGATGAGATGTGTGATCAGGCTGACCTTGCTCTCTAAAAGGTGTATGATGTAGGTGGCAGTCGTGTCCTACTGAATGTGGAAACGAAAGTCAGAGTCAGGGTACTGTAGAATCGGAGTTTCTGTTCAAAATGATGCACACTTTTCGTTCTGGCCCAACATATTAATGTTTTTTTTTGTACAACCAATGAAGCAAATGATGGAATTTTACTTCAGTGCTACATGTATACATATTCCTGACTTGATTCCACAGCACGTCAGGATGGTTTATGGGCACCAAAAAGTTTTAAATAGGTTACAGCAGGTTACGACACAACAGAGAACAGTAAAAAAAAACCTCGGGGTGCACATGCTGTGTTGCCTGCTCCGACACCTATCAGTGCACAAGATTTTTTTTAAGTAGCAACGTGACGAACAATGCCATGGCTTTGGCATATACACTTCAGCACTTAAAAACTAGCAAAAATAAGCATTTCGCTGCAACTGAACTATTCTTGACATGGTGCTGACACGCACAAATTGGAACGACCATTAAATTAAGTAAATGATTGCTTTTTTTTAACATATTCTGCATTAAAAAATAACCATTACAGTCATGCTTCGGTACTTTTGCCAGGACTCCTGTATAAACACTGTATGGCATGCCACTTTCGATCGACTGGCCTCGCTGTACATAGTGGCGGCTATGAGTTTGTATGCATCTTACCGTAATTGCTCGGAATAAGACCAGACCGACGGTCACATCTTGCTTTCCACCAGTTTGGGTCGGACGTCATGTCGAAAACGTATAGCAAATCTCCTTCTTCGAAAGACAGCTCATCTGCCTGTAAGACAGGACGTCGTAAGGAAGTAATATATACCAGTCATTTTTCTTTTTCACTGTCAAACGTGTCTTACCCACCTGTTGAGCATTGTACTTGTAAAGCGCCCGGAAGACTTTTACGCTGCCTGTAAGAGATATTGTAAGAGATATAAAACTTCAAAAAAAAAAAATCCACGCGCTGGTATGTTTTTAGTCACTATCGCGTGCTTGTTGCAGCGCATCGGATGCTTACATTGTAACAATTAACTGTGATATCATGCTCGGGTGTGTCCTCGTTAGAAAGTATGACACAACATTTTCGATGCGATACACTCGGTCTATCATTACCATTAAACTTACACAACAGCCACTTTTAAATAGCTTCAGCGAGTTTAGTTTGCTACGAATGAATTTGCGCCAATAATTTATGAGCAAAACAGCACGTTCGGAACGTTGGTTTAGGATCACACCCGACTTACCGGGTTTAGGCGGCGGTGGCGCGGGTCTGGAAGGTCTGCTGGTCATTGTTGAACTGAACTCTTTGGCTTCGTTGACAAACAATAACAGTAGTACGTATAATTGCGGCAATGGGTATATCGTGAATTACCTCAAACGGATACTACAGCAACAGATTGGTGCGGATACACTACTCATTTTTTGCTCTTTTCCGCTACTGATTGTGGGCGGTGTTTTGTTTTGATTTGGTTGTTTTATTCTGCTACAGACTACTTCTTCACAACGTAGCTGCCTAAATTAATGACACAACTAACTTTTTATAACCACACTAACTTATTTGTGTGCCCGCCAACGGCCGATGTGGTTCCATATCCTTTTTCCTTTAATTTCCTCTATTATGCAAATGATCCGCTAGTGCCGCCGCAGTCGTGAACATGGCGGCCTCCCTGAAACATTTTGCAACCACAGTTTCCGGAGCGCAATTTAGGGTTTGTTTATTAGCTGGTGTTAAAATTGTTTGCCGAACTCGGTCAGTGTGGCAGTCGAATACACGTGAAGCATGTTCACTGCATGCATGTAGCAAAGACAGCTTTTTGGCGAACAGCACATTGCTGTTTCCACCACCGCTTGTGCGCCTTGCAGGTCAATCGTCTAGTGGCACTTGCTGGAACTGCTCAGAAGCTCTTGGAAAAACAGAGTTTGTCTGTCGCCGATGTGAGACCCCGCAGGAAATGTCGCACCGTTTAAATTACTTCGAGGTCTTTAATGAAGAAGAGAAATATAACATCGACGCTAGCAAGCTTCAAAGAAAGTTCCGAGACTTGCAACGTTTGCTTCACCCCGACAGATTCGCTGCAAAATCTAAGGTATTTGGCCTCTCATTTTCTCTCACAGAAATTGGTAGTATGCGTTCACGTAACGCTGTGTTTCATTCACAGAACAGAAGTTTTCAACCTACTTATCAGTACAAGCAAAAAAACAGCGAATGCATGTTACGATAGTTGGTGTTCTTTACGTCAAAGGTAACTGCGGCAGTCTCGTTGCTTACCTTATGCGCAGCTGCTACTGCATGCGAACCCGACTCATTAGGGGTAAGCTCGCACTGTGTCTCCTATTTGCAACTTTTTTTTGATATACTGACATCTCGGGCTGCCCAAAGGTGCAGGGGCGAACCCTTCAAGGCGCTTTGAGGAGTATAGCTGCGCAAAATGAAAGTAATTAAATTAGAGGTTACTTAGGCATAACGGCTTGAAGGGACACGAAGCGATCTATGAAAGCTTCAGTGAACGTTAGCTTTGTTATCCGTTATTACAGTCATATTGGAATGATTGAGGGAAGCAATCTTGTTTGCAGCAGTGGCTGACGGTCGTGATCAGATATGTACTAGCAAGTTTCTGTCTGTGTGTTGTGTTCACCTCAATCCAGAAGGAGCAGGCCCTGTCTGACAACCTTTCAACACTGGTGAACCAGGCTTACCAGACACTGTCCAAGCCAGAGAAGAGAGCCAACTACCTGCTCAAGCTTAATGGCAAAGACCTTGACTCTGTTGTGCTGGACTCTGATTTCTTGGCGCGCATGATGGAGCTCAACGAAGAAGTGGCTTCTATTGAAGAACAGTGTAATCAGAGGTCAGCAAAAGAAAGCTTCAAAGCTTTGCAGGGTGAAACAGAAGAATTAGAAGAACAGCTAAGTGCTGCATTTGAAAAGGACAATCTTGATCAAGCCAGCATTCAGTTGGCCAAATTAAAATATCTTAGGAATATAGAAGCAAAGCTCAAGGACATTTTAGAGAAATAAATAGCTAGCACCACTTGTTTGCATGCTTGCATGCATGTTCACAGGCAATGCCAATACATTTCTATGTCATTTTTTAAACTGTAGCAACACAATTTTTACATAAGCCTTTTGGTACATTCTTGCAAAATGATGTTTGCTCACAGCATGCTTGTGCATTTCTTTCGAAATATTATAAAGAGCACTAATACCAATCTTAAATTTTGCAGTCATTAAGCATACAAAGTGCCCGTAATGTGCCAGGCATAGTATTGTGAATGAGTGTTCTGGATGTTGGCCTGCCTTATACCTGTCAATGGCTATCACTAAAGCTTTGGGGACAAGCTCCTTTAGTTCAAGGATGCGTGATGGATGTGCAGCTACAACATGGCATAAGTGCTGCACCTTTGCCACAATGAATCTTGCCTTGGCAGTGAAAGCAACTCTCCAAAACGTTTGAAGCCCACAGGTGTTTGAGGAGATTCGGTGATGGATGGATGGATAGATGTTCGTCCCCTTTGAAACAAGGTGATGATGGTCATCACCATGCTCAACCTTTCTTTTTTATGCTTTTTAATTTAGACAACCCTTCAACTTTAACAACTTTAATATTAAACCTGAGTTATCTTTAAATACCCTTGTTTAATTTTGCTTTAGTTTACTTGCATCCCCACCCTGTTATTTAGCCACCAATCTTCCAAATGCCTCTTGCTAACCTCTACTGCTATGTGCTGCTTGCAGATGAAGCTATGTGATGTTAAGAAGATAGTGAGAGACCGGAAAGCGTGGCGTGACATGGTCCATAGGGTCACGAAGAGTCGGACACGACTGAACGCCTGAACTGAACTGAACCTCTACTGCTTAATCATTCACATTTCCTTTGTTACCTCTAAACACCAGGGCCTAGGCTAGAGTGACTATGTTCGTATTGACATCTGGATGGATACTGCCACACTCAAGTATAAGATGTTCAATTGTTTCTAGGCATCCACTGCACATAGCACAAGCTTCATCTTATTCTAGTTCAAGGCATGCTCTCTGGTGTCAAGGAGGTGTATCATGTAGTGACCAAGCGCTGTCCAATGCATAAAAACTGAAAACAAATGAGGAAATCTAAACAGCTCACATTGTTCAACAACATCAACTGCAATTTAAGAAAAAAAGTTTTGCTAAGATGACATTTTAGACGGCTGTTTGTACTTTATGCTGTAATATTAAGACAGCAAGAATGCAATGAGCACTTGTATTGCCTAGACTTATTAATAAACACCAGCTGCTCACGAGAGGTGATTTTTGAAATTCAACCAGGGAATAAAATTTTCCTGCCTAATTCGAGAACTTGTGGCTACTTATGAACAGATGTAACTTTTTTGAGCTGCAGTATACCTCTGTTAGAACTAGAACACCTTTTCTGAATAGACCTTTCAAAGGAGCATGTTATCAATGTCTGCAGTGGTAGGGATTGTATCAAAGCCTGTGGCAATAAGTTGGAAGCAACCTTTAAATCCGTTGGTCATGTAAACTGAGGTGTGATGAACATAAATCTGTTCAATGGCAACTCAAAATTTGTATTCATTATTCCTTTTTGTTGTAATGATGGGCCAAAGTTCAGAGGGGGTCTCGGGGGTCTGAGACCACCCACCAGTATTTAAAAGGAATCTGAGACGCCCGCTCTTGAATGCATATGGACTGTATGAGTACGAAGCAACCTGCCATCTTTTATTTTTCTCAGTAGTTTTCCGATCATTTCTTCTCTGTTGTTTCTGCAATTTCAATGGGATGTTTAATAAGAACCATTAACATATTTTCTAAATCCTGAGACAGAGAACAATAATTTCACCCCTTTGATGCACAGAAAAAAAAAAAAAATGATGCGCGAACCCGGCCACCTGTCCCTTTCTTTTTCTCATCTCCATTTCCCTTTCCACCCATGCTTGAATCACTAGGGGCCCCCCTCTGATGGAGACAGACTTTAAGCACTGGTCAGGAGAACTGACATTTGTATGAACATGCATGCATATGCCCTGGAAATATCTTTTTCTCAGAATGGGGCCATGGCTAAGGCTGCCTGACTAAATGCAGAGCAACTTGAAGTGTCACTAAGGGACTTCAGGTCAAAGTTTAACTTTTGCATTCAATATCATGCAGCAGTTGAAGCCTTTCAGTCAACCTTGCATTTTCAAAACAAAGATACTAGTGAGTGCTTGTTTTCTACTTATTCTGAGAAGTTAGAGTGCATGCCTAGTTGCTGTTCCCAGTGACAATCACACTTTCATAACACAGTGCAAAATGATTGAATGTTACTTGGAGTTTTAAGGCTGAAAGTTCAGGACCACATTCAAAAATGCAGTATTTGTACAGCCTGATTTTAGAGAAGTTTGCTAGCTGAAGTGGTACAGTAAACAGGAAGTAAGATTCTCTTCATTTTTAAGCACTCACTTCAGGGAGAACATTTGCAAATTTGTCTCTCTCAACAAGTTACAGTGCATTTCAAATTATCCGTTCTAATTGCACCATCTGCTTGGCCTTTCACAGAAAAAAAAAGCAAGTTACGCGGTCAAGGTAAGCACAGCATAAGTACCCAAAGGGGAACTCCTGCAGCACACAGACCCAGTGTGTGTCACTTATTTCTTGATTTCTGTCATCCTGTTTTTCCATCGTTTTGCTATTTCTGTCATGCACCAGCTATACCAAATCGGCACTTAATCGCTCAAAAGCGAGCCGATCACAGCCGATATGTGTATTCGCAGGCTCCTACATAACCACACAGTGCCTTTTGTTTTGCCTTTAGACGCCCTGCATCTGATGTTGCGAACTGAAGCCACTGTATGCACATGGATCGGCACAGTGCGTTTCCTTCACGTCAGTTGCTGAAAGCCGAAATTCTCAGTCGGCCCTGACGCAGTCACAGCAGAACGTGACAGCGCGCTCTTCGAAGACCCAGTGCTCGCGGAGGTCGTCTGGCAAATTTTCGGGCGATGTGCGGGTACCGCCTGAGCAGGGCTCGTTGGCGGTCGCGCGCCGCAGCACCTTGACGGTGAAGGCGCGACCCTTGCATCGGAAGTGCGTGAACCAGCATTCTTCACCCTTGCAGTGCACAGTACGCAGGTACCTGGGGAAACGATCCTCGCCCAGGTCCTGCCACTCCATGCGGGACTCGCAGCCCCAGGGCTTCTTGGCATCGTGTTCTCGTCGTCCGCGGGAACCGCGCGAATCGCTGAGCTGCCGCAAAGGTGGTGTCGACGCTTCGTTGCTGCCTTTGAAGCCTTTGCGAGAGATTGCCTTCCGAAGCCACCACAACTTCGACGGCATCTCGTCGTCGGTGCTTCTGTCATTCCTTTGCGCTCGGAGGGATGAATTGCCGTTGTTTTCGCCCTCTAATACGTCCTGCTTGAAGTCAGGGTCTACACGAAAACTAGGCGTCCGCTCATCACGTTGCCAGTTCGACGTGTCATCTTCGGCGTGGGGAGCGTCGCCCTGAACGGCGTCCGTGTGTCGGGCGTAGATGCGCGCCGGCTCCTCTGGCTCCGGAGGTGGCTTGTCGATGGACATGTAGCGCGGGTTGTACGCCGGTCCCAGTCGATCGCGAAGCTCTTCCACAGTAGCTGGAGCGCAGCCGGTCTTGCCACACACCGCTGGTCTCGACAGGTGGAAAGAAAGGGCGGTGGCAAATAGCACAACACGTGCTGGCAGAAACATGGCATCCTCATGGCGACAGCACTGGCGATGTTTGTGGGGGCCAGAAGTCGGGTGAACGCTGACACTTCCCTGACTGCGCCTCTCCGCGACAGGCTTATGACTTTGCGCACGTGGAGGCAAGTCTGAGGGTTGGGGGAGGGACCGTTTTCCGCGAACCAAAGATTGTCGCGTGTGTCTGCGAGAAGGGGTGAAGCGACCGAGTTAGCCGGAGTCACAAAAGCTTTTGTTCAGGTACAATGGAAGGGAGATCAGCAAAATATTGGGGGAGGTTGGGGTGCAGAGCTGCAGAAGAACGCGGGATAATCGGATTTGCGCATGCATTCCCGCTTTCCTTGCTAAGAAGGAGCAGGTGTCCGATCGTGATGGAAACGACGGCCACTGGATGCTTCTGTTAGGCGTGACGGACGAAACCGGCGCAGCTTGCTAAGAGCCTGTTAGCATAAACAATGTTTGCCAATGTTTGCACTTTTGTTGCAGAGAAAAGCAGTCGTCTATATATCTTCGTAAATGAAAATGTGCACCTGACAGTGGCGAATTCGCTACCTCCGCGTATCAGCAGTAGTGTTCGATACCGATAACCCAGACCAGGGGCCACGTGTTTAACCACATATGCCTCGTGGAATGCTGTCGAAGACAGCTACATCAAAAACGCTGCGTACGGCTTCGACTGCCAGAACCGAGGCATCTGCCCTGACCAGCAGCTGAGCAATTCCACTGCCAATAAAAGCTTTTGTTCAGCACGCAACAAAGCTGAATAGTTCTCAGAAATGAATGCATCAAAGAACGCGCTAATTAGCTCTGCTTTCCGCAAAATGTTTTTCAGTTCTGCGCAATGCTTTTTCAAATTGCATCTGTGTGTTTTTCCGTCGAGATAACTAACCCAAAAGGGAAATTTACAATCGAAAAAAAAAAAAAAACGCCGAGGTTTACGTACAAAAATAAAAATAAAGTTCGATTTCGTCGTAGAGACATGTAAGCGTGTAAGGCAGATAGGCGAATGACTTTGTTGTCATGAGAGAATAATGTGTGTGTGTGTGTGGGGGGGGGGGGGGGGGGGGGGGGCTGACGCAACCAGGCAGAAATTATTCTAGTAACGTTGTGCAGAACGACGACTGGCCTTCAGTCCGCTGTGTGCGCTCGGTGACACCTCGGGCGCAGCCCACTATCCGAAGCTGTAGCTCCGGCTGAAAGCTGCTCAGAGCAATGTGTCATCGCTTCTGGTGTTCTGACCCTTGCGACGGGGGGCTTTGATTTGTTCCGGCAATGCAGAAAGCTGCGGTGCTGGGACACAGGCGGCAGTGAGGAGAGATTTCGCCGTCGGTTATCACGGATAGGAGGAAAGGGGTCTTGAATGTAGATGTTTGAAATCTGTGCCACAAAGCCTGGTCACTTTTTGGGAAAAAATTTGTTCTCTTGGGGCAAAGGGAAGGGGGGGGGGGGGGCGAGGCCGGAAGAATTTCTATAGAGCGAGGCGATGTGTTGGATTCCTGGAATTGCGAGACGAAGGTATAGGTCGCTTTCAGTAAAGCCCCTCCATGACGTTTTTCGCCCAGACTTGAGTGTGAGGGTCCATGTTGTCTGGGTATTCGCTGTATACATTGTTACATAGGCAAGTGGGGAGGCAACTGGGTGGGGTTAATGATTCTAGGATTTGGGCAGGCAAAGAGTGGATTGTGCGATTTGAATAGGTACTAATTGCTGTTTCGGAAGCAGTGTGCAACTCGGGCCACTTACCAGGGCGTCTTTAGTTGAATACAGCGCTAGTCCTTTTTGGTCAATTTTTCTAGGGTCTGCACCTTAAGGGTATGAGGCGATGGCGGTCTGCCTCCTCTCTTATTAAGCCCATACTCGTTAGCTGTCTTAAAGGGACACTGAACAGAAAAGTGAAGTGGGCTGCATCGATGGAATACCAATTCCTGATCACAAAGAGAACACTCTTACTGAAAACACTTTTAGTGAGGTAGAAAAGAGCAAGAATAGAAGTACAGGTATCGCCGCCACAGCGAAACGGCCGAAGCTCGCAACTGCGAGTCACGTGACGCGCAATAAATATCGGAGGATGACAAATTACGCTGCGTGTTTGAATCGAGTAGTAGGTTTTGTCTCCAACAACATGTTTTTATAACGTGGAGACGACGGCGAAAAGGCAACCTAAATGTGACAAGGCAAGGAGAAATATGCTTGGCGGCGCCAGAGGCGGCCTTGTTTTTAGTTTCGATGATGTTTGTGTATTACCTCAATGTGTTCCAGGGCAGGCGTGCCAAGGAGGTTATAAATATAACCTCTTTAAGGCGTGCTTGCATAGTTTTGTTTTCGACGTGCAGCTGAAACGGCTAAGTGCTCTTCGGAAGATCATGTTTCGCCGCGCACCTGCGCTAAGTGCACTAGAAGTATAACTAGAAGGGAGCAGTGGGCTTACTCCCCAGCCGAGCCCACGCCATCGGTGGCGCCACAAATGTCGTTTTGTTTCTCCGAGTGGCCGCGTCGCGGTGCTGATGTCAAGTTCACTGTAAGGCTTAGTTCACTGTAGCTAACCGCTGTACTGTAGCGCTTGACCATTATGTTGGCCATGCCGACCGTGTTGAAACCTGTGCGCGCGTGCTGTTATCAGGTTTTCCTAAGCGTCCTGCTGCTCTATGAAATTTTGTTTTTCAGTGGAATGCAGAAAAGGCGCATGCAACGAATGTGACAAGACTTCAAGTAAATTTGTTTAGCATGCCTCAGTATTTACAAAACCATTGCTACGCATCAGGGAAGAGGACACGTTATGTTCACATAGAGGGTGTCCCATATATATTATTTGCAGTCCCGAGAAAAGGAGAGTTGCGGTAAGAATAGGAGAAGAATATGCACCGCGGTCCTAGCTGCTAGAAATCAGCTCAAATATACAAGATGACGTTACCGCGACCCTCGAAACCTTCATGCAACCAGCTAGGCAGCAATACATATTTGCCAGCACAAGCATTTGTGTCTCAACATAGCATGTCATCAGCAGTTAATATTGGTTAATATTTCATAATGCAGGGCATGTTGGGCGTCGATGTGTGATGAAGACTAGAAGCAAAGGTTGTTCGGTTCGGTTCGGTTTGTGGGGTTTAACGTCCCAAAGCAACTCAGGCTATGAGAGACGCCGTAGTGGAGGACTCCGGAAATTTCGACCACCTGGGGTTCTTTAACGTGCACTGACAACGCACAGCACACGGGCGCCTTGCTTTTCGCCTCCATCGAAAAGCTGCCGCCGAGGCCGGGAAAGCAAAGGTTGTATGGCACTCCTCACCATGTCATCTTCTGGGGTGACTTCCAACTTACTTGGTTGGCACCGTAATACCCGTTAAGTCTGCTCTCGGCTTTGCCAGCAAGCTTTAAAACCTGTGCACTAAATGCTTGAGTTGCCATTAACTGCTGACTGCCAACAATGTAGAATTGTGAAGATTGGGGCAAGAGGTTGGCTGTTTACCTCGCTCGTGCGCGTACCTATTTTTATGCCAGGGTCATCATCTTTTCTGTAATCACTCGGCTGCACTTTTATGTGAAAGTGTAAATTCCAAGTATAGATCTTTGCATCGGGCTAGGAGGTTGTCGAAACGCCACCTCTCTGTACTGTTGTAAACGGGTTCCGCTGCCGCCTCCACCGTGTTGACGTCAGGTGCACACAACAGCCCAGCGAGCAATATGGTGACGCCCAGGAGGCCCTCGTTGCAAAGGTCTTATACCTTCAAGTAACGCTAAATAAAGAATGTCATTGCAGATCGATCATGTACCGATTGTCCGTCAGCCGCTAGCTCCATCGAGTAGGTACAAGAATCAAAGAAACGCGTACATAACTGCGCCTCCGCGCAGCGCCGTAGGCTGGACCAACAAGAAGCTACTGTGAAGTCACTTGTGGCGCCACCTTTCTTACTTGACATGAACGGCATCAGGGAACGTGCGCCAGTGAGCCCACTGCCCCCTTCTCCTACACTTTACCTGGGCCGCTTCAGCCCGCAAAAGCCATCGCACGATCTGTGGGGTTGGGGCCGCTGAAGTGCAGGCCAGCGGTCGCAGCGAGAACTTCGATCGTTGTCGGATTCAGAAACTGCATGGATCCATGGCTGGTGCAAGCGAAACTATGTTGACGACGGCACGACGCAATGGCCGGCGGTATAGCTATCATTCTTTCATTTCGGCTGCTGCTAGACCACACCGCTCGCCGCGGGCCAGGAATCACGGAGTCTGTATTGCATCATGAACGTCGTCAGTTTATCCAACTGCGTAGTTGGGTTGAACTGCTTGAATTCAACCTACGAAAAAAAAAAAAATAATAATAGATGCATCTTTTGCTGCCGGACAAGTGACAGCAATGTCGTGAAATATCGTACTATCCGGTTCTGCTAACATAAAAAATTGTTGTCAATGTCCCTACAAGGTGCTATTTTGCATGTGAGAGGCCACACGATATGTACATATAAACCATGCATGCTTAATCCGAATCCGTACAAGCGTACCTTGCGTGACCTAGTCGGTAGCATTTCTTGTTCGCAACCGAAATATTCGTGGATTCGAATGCTGCCTGAAACCGAAAATTCTTGACATTTTTCTTGAAGCGAATGAATTTCCTTATAAACTTTAGTCGTTTTAGTTATGCGGTGACTCAATTCCAATTGCATACTTTTGTTCCATGTGTGACCCCACTTGGGCGCTGTGGATTTTTCGAAATTCGCGTGCTGTCATGTGGCTGTGACACATGACACTGTCGAGCAATTAGGATTTTCTCTACACGATGACGGACGCCAACAGGAGAACGGGCGAGTTTTCCTCAGGCGGTACTCGACCGCTGCGGAGCCGTTCAAACCGGCGCATGTACAGATAGAAGTCAGAGAGGGTATAGTTATCGTGATGGCCTTAGCATCATCTCTTGAAGCCTGCACCAAATACGTTTTCAGTGGCTTTAAGTCAGCAATATGTAACTTCACGAAATTTTTCAGCAACCCCTTCGCGCAACGAATTCTTACATCCCGTGCCTATCCGTATCGCTCCCACATCTGAACCGACTGAAGGCCGACTTATCTGGATGCATGCTGAGCGGCTGTATTAGGAAAAGTGAGCTTTGAGATGAATGAGATTCGATGTTCAGCATGCAGATTAAAACAAGCCTAAATGAAGTGAAGTTAGATTAACTGACTGATGTTCCACCAAAGCAAAATATGGCTTAAATTTTCTTGACAGAGAACCACAGCCAGTATACAGGAAAGCTAGCGCTCTCCCCTCGAGATCGGCCGTGAGAGATTTAAGACATAAAATTGCGTAAAAGTGAGACATGTATAGCGATTTCAGAGGCCGCAGGCCAATCTGGTAAGAGCACTACGCCATGTGCTTTCTTTGCAGGCGAAAACAGCAAGGCGTGCCTGTCGAGGCACGCAAATACTATCGCTTGATTTTTGAACCGCTACAGAGTCGCAGCCTCTCGGTACGTCATAAGATTAAGTGACATGGCTGAGCGTTAATTGGTTGATGAGGCGTTTGATGTCATTCCATACCGAAGTTAGCAGGTGCATGCACTAGTCACGTGACATGGATTTAATTTTGCTTAGTCATTAGGCATCTTTAATCAGCGAGTCTTTAGTCATAATGCAAGGAGTCATTGTTGGCTTTCGTCATCGTCAGCGTACTCATCTCAGTAGCTTCTAATCAATTGTCATTCTTTGCCGTATTTATTTTGCCGAGTCTTGGCCATTGCCATTTCTAATAATCAATAGTACAATTATTTATCGCCAGCATTACTACCAGTCATCTGCGGCTGCTCCCATTGCCACTTTTATCTCCTCTGTTCATCTTATACGCACATCTGTTCATATCACTTACCGACAGCCTCTGGACACGTTGACGGACACACTTTGTTTTCATGGCACCTTTTCTCATAAATGAAAATCAATCAACCTCTCATGTTTGGGCATGTAAAATGCCTGCAGTATTTCTTAAATAAAAAAATAAATAAAACAACGTAGTGTGAAGAGAAAATGATCCAGACACCATTTTGTATTGCACTTGGGAGGGAAGGTGGGTTGATGGGGAAATGTTTTTGTCTTTTATTTCAGCCATCACATGGGGTAAGTACACTCTCTCCACTCGGTCACAGGCAGAAACACACTGAGTGAGTAAAACACAGAAGACAGAGGACATAGAAGATCCGTGGTTCAAATAGCGGCCTGGCTGAAGCTCGTTCCGCGCCTCACGACGTGAGCTGAGAGAGCAATGGATTGCGCTCCGTGTACGAGGTCGGCCTTGTAAGACAGGTGGCAGCGGCGAAATATGACCAGGTTGAAGCGGCGGCGCTCTTGACCCCCTAAAGTACGCCTGCCGGGGTTTCGCGGCCGATGCGTCGAAGTTGACGAGGATGAGCGACCTCGGAGCAAAAATTACAAGAAAGTCTGGCCTATACAGCACGGTGCTTCGTATTGTGGCGACATCTATCTGATGAGCGCAAAAATGGCCATTCTCGCCCATTTGGTAAAGCTCTGTGTGGTACGCTTGTGCTCAGTGTTGTGTCGCCACTGCGTACGTTCCTGCCGGGGCATCACTTTTGGATGACAATGTCGTCGTAAACCCCTGCTCGCGCGCTATTTTTCAAGGACTGATATGTTTTTATGCTTATCTGTTATGTTGGTGTCGATTACTACGGCGGATATATAGGTGCTGATCATCAGTATCAAGGAGGATGCCAGTCGCGCGACTCCACACGGAAGACAAGGTCACGCGTGCTCACGCACTAACATACACATTCTTGTAAAAGGCCGCAAGAAGTACTCAGAAGCGATGCGTCCGCAGAATAACAGTTGTCTTGTGCAGTGGTTATTGAATAACAAACCATTAAGTTGGCTCGAGTCAGCAACACTGTCAAAGCCGTAAATGTGGTGTTGTTACATTGGAAGAAAACAAAGAAGCCTAGCAGGCAACACGTAACAGGCGTCAATGACACATTAGAGACAACGACATTACAACCAGTGTAAGGAAACAACAACTGATACGTTTCTTCACCACCGCGTAACGCGCAAAAATTTGCGTCATATTTAGTAAACACACGAAACATACATATTGAACAGCTCGACCGACGCTTCTTACAGTTGTCATCCTATTTTTTAACGAGGGAAGCCAGCGAGTGCTTTCTTTTTACGTTCGTTTTTGACACTATGTGCTTTAGAAAGAAAGCGACATTATGCGCTGGTCGTGAGGAAGTACACTTCGAGAGCCCGGGACATGATGGGGGGACCGCTAAGAACGGAGTACATGCACTGCTGCGTTTCTCCTGGGCACACCGCGCTTACTCAACTGTCACTTGAAAATGAAGGAAGATAAATCAGTATTATTGGATGTGTTCGTTAAATCATGTGGAGTAAGTACTACATCCGAATGTGTACGCAGGCGATTTGTCTTATTCCTTCTTTTTTTTGCCGCACCAACTCTTCCTTCTTTCTCTCCGCTGTTTAGATGCTTTGGGCATCGATCTTTACGCGCATCCTTAGATATTCGCGGCCACTACCCCGTCACCCTCGTTTTCTCGATTTTTTTTTTTTTTTTTACGTATTGGGTGGATTTCTCACCATGATTTGCGAGGTATATGCATGCTCATATATTGGTCTGTTAAATGTTTGTTGTCAAATCGAGAAAAATGAACTTAGTGTCAGTTCTTTCACCGTAAATATCATTTTAAGGGCGATGAACTTCTGGATTTCCTCTGGCTCCCTTCCGATCATAGCCTCAATCGAGGCTGTTTCGCAGGAACATGAAATAAAATAAATATAATCCACTCTGTATGTTTTTTCCGCGCCAAGTACGACATAAGCGCCGATTTAATCGAAAAATAGACATTTTCGCAGCCCGTAATCTTTAATACACATGTTCACAGTCCACGACGAACGAGAGAAAAATGCAGATGTTTTACTTGAAAGTTAACAGAGAGAAAAAAAAAAAGTTAACATTCAAACGCAGGCCATACCACTAATCTCACAATAATGGCGCTATCGGTCGACCTACGCCGCCGTCTGCTATATTCGATGATGCCACAAGATAGCTCATATTTTAGGCATGCCGCCCGATCGATTAAGGTCCATGCCGAGTTGTGTATTTTGTAACGCCAGAAATGGTAACAGCATCAGTGGTCCACTTAATCCTTCCATTCCATTCTCTCTGCTTCCGGCAGCGACAGCACGCATTTTTTAAGCGAGTCTGGCACATAACAAAAGTCCCAATCAAAGTTTCGAAGCAGTTTCATGCAAAATGCCGCTTGATGGCACTCAAGCACAAACTTTTCATTGGTCGTTACTGCCCTGCTCGCAAAAATTAAATACATTAATGATTGCTTCTTACATGGAGACCAAAAACAGCAGCAATATTCAAGAGGACAAATTCACCGAGAAAAAGCGACGGATGCGCATGTGCGTGTGAAAATCTTTCAGAGGGGGGAGACGGACATGCTCACTATAGCTCCCCGATCTTGACGGCGTGGTTGGGGAGCTGGCAGACGCAATGTCAATGTGATCAGGAAGGTCATTGCCCTTTACGTCTCTGTCTCCCCTGTCTTCGTATTCTGCACCAGTGCGGAGAATATGCCAAGCTCATTCATATGCGGAGATCTGGAAATGAGGCTAGGCATAAAGCAAACACTATAAGCAGGTTTGCCGAAGGAATACGTTATCCGCACAACGCGGGCATCGGTCGCTGTGCGTTCTCTCCACTCGCGGCCCTATACTTTGGTATTAGCAACTGCAACCTAATCAGCTGGGGCATCACTATTGGATCTGCGAGTTCGTGGTGTACCGGACTGAACGGTTGATTCTGCACGTGTTGAAGCTTCGTGTTTGTGTTTGTTTCTGCTGCCACGTTATCAGCAACTGTTCGCTCTGTCCACGCGGGATAACATGCGAGCCTCTCTGCTCTTGTTCAATGTTCGTCCCACTCGTTCCCCCTTCACGCGCAATCGTCAGAACGTTGTTTGGAGAGCTCCAGATCCGCGGAACTGCGGCTATTTGAGGGCGGTTTTTCGGGTGTTTGTCTTGAGCTTTGTTGCATGCTAGGCGCGTACTGTTAAAAAAACAGCCGATGCGCGGGATAAAATGTGCGTGGGAAATTTCGGAGTTAGATCACTCTTTCCATTTACCGTTGTGTGCGGTCCGGCTTAACGTGTACAGAAAGGAGTTTGCGTGCAAAGATATAAGATGAAAATAACCCACCCGCTGTGGGGCTTTAACTGCCTTCGAAGGAGTCTGCGCGTTTATTTCCGCCATCGAGGCTAAAGGTGCCTATATTTTTGAATAGTGATTCGCAGAGGCCTTTACCGCATCGTATAGTTCCTCAGAAAACGTGTTATTCAAATCAGGTGTGACATAAAGTCACACGTAATTTATATTCTGTTGGCGCTCGAATTTCGCTAGAGAATGAGCTCTTGCCTTCAGAAATAACCTAATCTCAAAAGATGAAGAGACTGAATACCGTATTCGGACTTTCTGTCAACGTGTATTTTCATTTTTATATTTTCTAAACACATGAACCTTCTTATCTCTCGCTAAATGCCATCATGAGCTGATCAGGTCGATGACAAAAATAAAGCTTTGCGTATTTTTTTCTGGGTTCACTCTTCTTTTTCTCGTATTCCTAATTATTTCATAGACGCATATTTGTTCCAGTTAAGTGCGTCTCATTTCAGAATTGACTCGCTTTAATCAATATTTTTGTGCATGCCCTTGGAATACCGTACGGAATAAATAGTGCAGGAATGACTTTACCGAAAGAAATAGATTCGTTAACTTATAGTGTACTAACAAAAAGGAGGAAGGCATCGAAAAATAAGCATGGCCACTGTCAAAGCGCGCAGGAAGGATCACAGTGTTGGGTACACACGAATAGAAGTGTATGCGAGCTGGCCCATGAAGCTGCATGCGAGTGCGACTGAGCCTTTGTCATTTGAACAAAGCGGTGCGGTGCATCTGGGACAACCTGTCGTCTGCGTTTCACTCGTTGGCCTGACCTGCCTTGTCTGCAGCTCGCGCTTCCTCCGACTCCTGCGGCAGAGCTCTTGAATCCCAGCACTCCTGAATCTCCGTTTCACCATCGGCCATTCTTTTTCGCACATTTTGCGGAGTAAGCAGGTGTACACATGGCCTTAGTCGTTGGCATTACTCAGAATCTTCCGTGCGCTCTGCCACCAGCTGCCCATGCTAAAATCGAGAATGCACCATCTTTATGAAATACAGAGTTTGTGTGGAGTTTTCACGAGTGTTGCGATTGAGCAGCTCGCTGAGTTCATACTGGTCACGCGGGTCAAAAGAAGAATAAAAATGGCACTTAAACAGAATTGTATCAGAAATTTTGTTCCGGACGTCCACATGCCAGATCCCTCGGCCAGCATATTATTCGCCATTTTATTACGGGACTTTACGTGCGCATGCAAGGCAAAACAGACATTGCATGTGTCACACTGGCCACACGACGCCATCGGGGTGCATGAGGCTATTGGTCGCTTCTTAATTTGGACCCCCCAATGACCAAAATGGAATGAGATCGCATGGGTCATGCATACGCTGAAAGCGCGAAACATTGTGAAGATGCTCAGCTTCCGTGCCAAAAGCACGTATTCATCCTGACACGGCATACCAGCCGCGTCCGAAACGCTACCGAAGTGTTTGCGGCTACCGCAGGAACAGCAAGCATTCGATTCCGGCTGCTGTACTTGGTAAAGAATACTAGCTGCCCATCGTGTTTAGACTTTGCAGATCCGCTTCTCAGCGGAGGTTTCTAAGCTGCCGCAGAATGTGCACCTTTTTCTCGACAATGACGACGACTGTACACGACACAACGACGAATGAAAACGACTGTGGCTGCGCACTTGGGGGTCGTTTTCAATGAACACAGGCGACGCTTTGATTGTATACACGCACCGACCGGCACGCTTCTTCCGGAGTCCTGTCCGTGGTTCAACAGCATAAACAGGCGGGAGCACCTTATTGTGCGGCGTTGAGACACGAACATCGACACACGCTTGTCATCAGGTGTATCTGTGGGGCGAAGGCATGCGGACATAGCCGGAGTCATAGAAGTGACCATCAGTGCCGGCTTAACACGGGCAAGAACACTCGGCGATTTGTTCGCCAGCTTGATGTGCCCCACTGCGGCGCTAGCCCAGGTAGGCGGAGGGAATGGGGCAGGTTGACAGACTGACTCGGAGTGGAACAGCGTCAGCGTCGCCTTGGCGGTACTGACATTAGGGGAGCTAGAGAAGTACAGCGAAGCTCATAACTGGCGCGGACAGAAGGCGGGAGAAGACATGGCGCCAAGCGCCCGACGTCAATTCGCGATCGCCTCCTCTAGTCCACTGTCCGTGGAACAGCTGAGGTTAATTCTAATCCCCGAGCGTGTAGACCTTTCCATTACAAACGGCAGACACTCAATGCGTACGACCTTTTACATGGTTGTCGGCGCGCGCTGCAGTCTTGCGACACGTCACAGCGCGCGCTGTTCCCACAGTTCCAGAACGAACAGCTTTTCCTCGGGGGAAAGGTCTACACTGGGACGAGCCGCCCGGTCGTCCAGGCAGGAGCGGGTTCATCAGGGCCTGCCTCCCAGCATGTTGAGCGAGTAGCTTCGTGACCGGTGCACCTGGCAGGAGCACCCGCTTCTGTAGCGGATGTAATCGAGCCGCCAGGGGCCGTCCGACTGGAACTCGCGCACCAGTGCGTACATGTAGCTGTAGGTCTGGACGCAGCGTGACTGGGCTTCGTACTTGGTGCGCACGTAGCGGCAGGGCCGGCCTTTGACCTGCTCCCGGCACGAGGTTTGGTAGAAGCGCTGCGTGGCGTTAGGCTCCCGGTACAGCTCGAGGATGCGGCCTGTGATGGAGACGCCGCCCAGGGGCTGAATGGCCTCTGTCACTGATGGGCAACACTCGGCCGACCGCATGTAGCCCGGCTCAGGCCCCGGAGGCGGCGAGATCGGATCGCGTCGCCGGGGGCGGGGCCACTCCAAGGGCAGATCCCTGCGCACACGCCAGGAAGAAATCTTTCGTAACTAATTTGCTTACGAGTAAAAACAGAAAGGCGATATGGTAGAGGCGAAGAGACACCTCTTCAAGAAGTAATAACGCTGGCTAATAAAAACTGCCGATTTGCTCTACTTAAGCGAGGGAAGTTTAGGGAGAGAATAATGACTGAAGGAATTTGGAAAAAGACAGTATGGAAGTAGAAATTGAGCCTTTATTGTCGTTCTTTCTATTGTGACTTCGAATGCGCGGACACGTGCGCTCACTTTCCTGGCCAGTCGCATCAACGCGGTGAGCCTATTCGCATATTCATCCTGCCTGACCGTCACCTTTATATGCTCTACTCTGCCGTGTACGGCGACCGATTCCGGTTAGCCCTGAAGCTAAGGCTGCCAGTAGTTTGCCTAATGTAATGGCGCTGCCATTACATCTGGAAAGAACATATGGATAACATTTTCTTTCGAGAGCCAGAACAGTTCCGCAATAGGGGGCGCGCTTAAGACCGGGTCCACGACGGAGCATTACACAAGTACTACTGGTTTGGCTTGTGTGGTTTAATGTCCGAAAGCTACTCAGGCTATGAGAGACGCCATACAAGTACTACTAAGACATGCATGTTTTGAGCTTTTGATGAGTGTATACTGCCGCTTAAGACGCATGCATGGGATGCTGTTGATGCCTTCCTTTATATTTGTGTGTTGCTGCGTGAGACATGTAAAATATCCCTTCGGCATAATTTGCAAGGTGTCTGTTCATGTGAGTGGTAGTGTCATCACATGAGATTGTGGCTCATGCTTCCTTCCGCGACCATGACACCGTATTGCTCGAAGTCCGCGAAGGAGCCACAAGTGGTTTGCATTTTTTTTTTGTCCTGATGATGACCGCTTCCCTCCTTTCTCGATTTTTTTTTTTTTTTTTCAGTTAAGTGTGATCAAAATCTCTAAGTGCTCTCTTCCCCGTATTGTTATTTCGACTTTCTAGTGACCGATGGATTTTGATGTGGCCAACGCCGGATCGGGTGTCGTCTCTTGTTGCCGGGCGTGTATTGCATTGCGCGGGGGCGTCTCTGGGACGTTGATGCAGATGTATAGACCAGACTTCTCTACAGCGTCGTGCAGCATGCATCACCTAGCGTCAGTTCTGGCGCAACTATAGTTGGGTTTCCAGGGCTGAGCACAATGTGGTGCTTGCAAACTACATGCCTGTGCACTATGCGGAGGTGTCATTCTGGATGATTCCATGACCTTACGTGCGTATAGCTAATCCAAGAATACCAAGACAGTAGCACTTGGCAGCATGTAGTTGGACTAAAGCAATTGTCTCTATCACTAATCTCATCAACGTATGGTGACTCAAAATATTTTTTTTTTCGGCAGATCGGTGACGAACGCCTCTTTCAGCAGCAGAAGTATCTGGCAGCGCCTTCAGCCACAGCTATAAGTCCATGAATAAAACATTGTCCGCGCAAACCGAATTGCCAGGTATACGAGAGGTCATCCGTTACATTGGTCAGAAAACAGCAGATTACTAGAGTATATTCTGCGACTCAAGACCCACAGATAAAAAAAAAATAATAAGATAGGACGTTTGAGCGCCTTTCAAGAGTAGACGCGACAGCGTGCGCACTGATTACCTTACTTCTAATGCCCATACCTCGGCATCCCACCTTCGCTTCAACAATCTGACTGCCTCATACCGAGTGTTCTTCTCTGACTTCTCGGCATCTGTCTCCCTGATCGCCGAGCACCACAATCAGGAGAAGACACATCCTCAAACGAAACCCCCGCACTGCTACACGCATCTTGTACAATGTCAGACGATGCTGTCGCGCTAGTATACCAGCCATAGTTTCTCTCACATGTGTTCAAACACAGCGACACACGCACGAAAGTATTCGTCTACGCCACGCTTGTTTCATTCACTATTCACCAATGTCTACACTCTTCAATCAATCAATCAATCAATCAATCAATCAATCAATCAATCAATCAATCAATCAATCAATCAATCAATCAATCAATCAATCAATCAATCAATCAATCAAATAGTCAATCACACTATTAACCACCTAATCAATCGACCAACGCTACATATTTCATATACAAGTTGTCCGCTATTTCTACCGTCCTTGCGGAGGCATAATCTGCGTTAGCAAATACGTATCAGGTATTGAGTTCCGGTAGCCCCCGCATTCTTGCTGCCGATGCCACCCAAATATTTGCGCAGGCAACTTTTCACTTGCTCTTGAAAGCTCCCTCTCAAACTTCGGTACGGCGACAGCTTTCCGGCGCAATGAACCCCCCAGTACGCTTCGCCTAAAAAATTGCGGCCGGTTTAGCGAAGTTGGCCAAATGCACAAGCACGCCACGCTTCATTTCCATTTCATTCGAGGCTAGGGTTTCAAGGTAACGCTTTACGCAAAGATAGACGAAATCGGTGACTGGGGGGCCTTGCTTGAAGTTGTAGCGCACAATAAAATTTTCGGTCCACTGAAGTTAAGAGGGCAATGCGATAGCGCGTTGTGTTTTTGGATTTGTTGTGCATTGATGGGAGCTGATGAAGACGACGACAGCCAATGCGCAGCGCGACAGAGTGGCGATTATTTATTTATTTATTAATGCGAAAGCATTACTTCGCTATGCTCACAGATTTCTGTCCGCGTCCGTAGACCGCGTCAGCAAAATCGTGTCCGCAACAGTTGTGAGTAATTGAGAAGTGGTAGAGGTTAATGAGTGGTGCCAATCGATAGATGGTGACGTAATGTTGTGTCTGGAAAAATAATTAGGCCAGTAAGTTAATTAGGTAATTATCTAGAGGTAAAATGTAAAAGTAAAGGCGAAAATGGTCTCATTAGCCAATGGCTTGGCGCCACATTTGAATGTATCAGATACCAAAAAAAAAAATAGTTAATTAAATCAGTCAATTAAAGTGACATCAAGAATGTGACGTCGCTCAACCGGAAGTAGAGCCGAAAAAGGGCATAGGAAGGGATTGGCGCGCAATTTTAAAGTACCAAAGACTAAAATGGGTAAACAAGTGAATTAATGTGACGTCAAAGATGTGACGTCACGTGACCAGAAGTAGAGCCGAAAAAGGGCATACGAGGGGATTGGCGCGCAATTTGAAAGTACCAAAGACTAAAATGGGTAAACAAGAAGTGAATTAAGCAACTAGAAGCAGCCAACATCAACATCCGTGCTTTCGCATTACTCCAATGCAGATTCTGCAGTGCTCTTTATTTTTTTATATATATTTATTTAGCGAATTCGGCGGTACCTATGAACCTGGTCAAGATGTTTTAAAATGATTTTAAAAATGGGCGTTTCTCATGAAGCGAAATCATTCTTTTTTTGGAGAAGACGTTGCAATAGCTTGGACTTCATTTGAACAGCCAGATATTATTGTTGTTTGGTGCCACCATACTCAGGTACAGCCACAGAACTGTTTTTAACACCATTCAAAACATTTTAATGGAATCTAAACGTCGGCCTTGCTAATATGCTTTCTAATTTTTAAACAATAGCTACATATCTCAGTGTTTACCTTCTGCATGCGTTATGATTTCTCCTTTTTATTTCGGTATTTCATCTTTTAGTTTCTTTCTTTCTTTGAAGCAATAATTTTACTTTTGGCGATGTAATTATACATCTAAAAAAAAAATACCTCAAATAACTCTGCACCTCAATTCTTGGCCGATCTCCCTCTGTTGTTATGTGCCGTCAATTTAGATGAACAACAACAACATTATTTTTTTTTATTTCGATTACATAGCCACCGGATTTGGTCGGTTAAAACATGGCTGCAAGAGAAAGGAGCTTTTGTTCTTTGGGAAACCCACTATTTTCTGTGCAAAGCTTGCGAATCGCGTTTTATCATTCATTAGTGAAATTTGTGGGATAAGTGATACTGGAAGCTCGTCGTTTAGTAACTTGTAGAAAAACATGCATAGGATTTATTTAACGAGTTCAGCGACTGCCAGGATTCCATGATTACGAAGTAAATGCTTAGCGCTAGAGTCATTCAAGGTGTAAGTAATAATTCAAAATGCACGATTTTGAATCGTTTGTTAACTTTTAATGCTTCGTTTTTCAGAAATGCGACGTCGAAGTTGGCGCTGTTGTTGGCGTTGACAGCATCGGCCTTTTTAGTGGAAAATCGCGGTTATGGCCGTAGAGAGTGTCGCTGGCATCTGACATGGCTGGTGACCACGCTCCTGGTGACTGACTGGTAGTGTAATTTTGCGACCTCGCGTGACCACGTGATTTAGCCTATTCGACAAGGGCTGCATGATGAGTAATTATTGATTGTGAATGTGTTCCACATTAGCGAAAACGTAGGAAGTGCATCTCGAAGTAAGTCCGCTATGTAATTATATTGTCGTATATAATATGTTTAAAAACAGCTAAAGTATTATCAGTACTGTGAAATAAAGTGGCTCGCTCATTGACCATCGTTTTGGCCTGTAGCATGCGATCTATATACGGATTTTTTTTTTTATTATTGCGACGTTACCAAAGCAAATCTTGCAGTCGAAGAATAAGTATATAGTCCGAAGGAGGTTTCTTCAAAGACAAGAACGCTAGCAATCTCATAAGCACATGCGTGCTCCGTGCGCTGCACGCGACAAAACCGGCTCGCTGGCTCGGAAGGCTAAGTGAAGATAAAGGTAAACAAAAGCAAGACCAAGATGTGCCAGCGCACCTAAGTCTCATTTAGCTTAGCTATGGGAAACGGGAACCATTGTTCCTCTTCGAAGGTTTACTTCAGATATACATTTTGGAGGCAGATGATTGACACATGTCTCTATGAGGCTTGAATTTTGCTGGACGGAGGAAAAAAGGAACCAAGAAAGGAAAAAGGCGCCCCGTCGTTAATATTCGGCTCCAGCCCCACTAAGCTCTGCTTTAAACCATTATGAAGAAGCCTTCCTCATAATTCAGCGTTTTATAAATGTCTCTTTGGGGACATTCCATGCCATTAGGTCACGCGCTGTTAGGCAATAGAAATAAGTACAGTAAATGCGCAAGGCGGAGTTCGTGAGAATACCCTCGGCTTGTCATTGTGAAATCAGAGCACCTCATATTTTTACACTTATCAAGTTTAGGCTGACGCCTAAACTTCAGCAAGAGATCTTAAAATATATACTGACAATGCTCTGCTTGTACCACTAGGGAATAACAGAATGCACGAAGGGACTCACAGAAGGCGCCTGTTCTTCTTCGGGGCGGCTCTGCCGTGGGCTTCGGTGGATCGGAACAGTAGGCAGGTCGCCAGCGACACCACCTGCGTACGTCGAAAAAACAGGTCACACAAAAAAACAAAGGCGCTGTACATAATGCGCGCGAACACATAGTAATGCGTTTTGCTACGCCAAAGTCAAGGAAGCGAATACCAGGCGGCTTTATTATCGCTCTCTTGAGCCACCACACTTCAGGCTCCGCGTAAAGCGGCCGCTGACGTAATCTGTTGCTGTCTATAGGACCATCCCTACTGAAAATATCCTGTGTCTTTTCCTTGCCGGATTCGGTATACCGGTTTATTGTACAGGTTGAACCGCCATGACACGACGTGGAGCTCTGATTCCGGAATTTCATGTATGGTCGGTTGCCCTCGTTTCTGGACAAAGGCGCGATGCCTGGCTGTAAAAAAAAAAAAAAAAAAAAAAAAAAAAAAAAAAAAAAAAAAAAAAAGAAGTTAAGAACCGAAAAAAAAAAAAAATAAACGCGCGCACAAGCCGAGATTCAAACTTCGGCCCTAGCGCTCGACAGATAAACGCTTTAACCACTACTCCACGGCGGCTTTTGTTTTTTCTTTATCGCCGACTCAATTCCACAGCCGAGAAGAAAAACAAACAGACATATCTTAAAAGCGACAACCACACTTTAGCTGTTGTTAAAATCACTTGAGAGTAGCCAAATCGTCGAACACAGAACGCCATGATCGTGACTCTTTTTGAGCTTTGAAAACTGCACCAACATATATTTGACACTCTCAATAAAGCTAACTCTTACAGGTCGAATGTCAATATCAGCGTGGTGTACTGAATACTTCATGACGGCTTTTTATTTGTCTTTATTGCCTTTATTTCACAACCATCACATGCTGGTCGATTTCGCAAAAATGAACCGGTTTACATGCAATACTCTTAATTATAAAACTTTCCAATTAATCACTTTTTCAAATAAATTCAAGTACACAGGACTGAGTTTTCAAAACATCAATTATCTGTGTAATAGATTCCCCAAATTACTGTTGGATTGGCCTGACATGAATATCAGCATGGCGAACAGCCATTCGGTGTTTCCACACGCTATGCAAGCTTAATAGCATTATCATGTCATAAGGAACACTGTCATCATTTTCGACAGCTAAGAACCGAATCCCATAGGAGTTTAAAGGGAAATATTTGTGTGAAGTTCGCTGGTAGTCCATCCCAAAAGCAAGCCCCATCTCAACAATCTATAAACACATGCTCAACAGTCTCCGGCCTTTTACAGAAATTACAGAAATACAGTTCACACCCCATAACACAAATATTTCCTTTTCCGCCATCCATGTATTTATAGGCAGAACCCCTATGCATTTTAATGACGAATGTTTTCACAGCAGGCTGTAGAGGCATTCTTTTGACAGGTTTCAATACACTTGCCCCGGACCAGAAGAGTATAACGATCGGTACACAAGATCAGGCAAGGCTGTTTCAATAAGATCTTTGTAGAGCCTATTTCTGGGGACATTAGTTAAATATTCCATTGAAAATCGGGTGCATAAGAACCGTGTTGCTTGAACAATTTCACGAAAGTAATCATGCTTCCACCAGCGAAGTGAGAAGCAGTTGACACCAGGAACATTGGCAAAGCTCTTGACAAACGGCACGTAGAAAATGATCCTTTTACATCTCGTAAGAAAAACTACTACCCTACGACCACTATTTAATGACGGCTTAAGGTTATGGTGGTTATATTTCTCTTAATGTACATCGATCGTCATTTAAATACGCTGAATCATTTTCCTGACTATCGCGAGGAGTCACCAATATCCCGCATCTTTATAATGCATTGGTTTCTTGCAGGCAAACCACAGAATATCGTAATTTACTAGTGCTGATGTGTTTGTCATCGTCTACGAACGCATGTAATTTTTGTTACGTACAGAAATATCAGGTGCAATAATACTTGTAACACTGCATGTTTTAGTTTCACGTGCTGCCAGCGGACCAGCAACGTAAATGAGTACACTTCCGGCTAGGTGTTTGCACACGTAAATACTCCAGGAAGCGTCGCCCGATATGCGGCTATATCTGTGCATATTTCGATGGTCAGCGACATTTTATCTCGAGCGTATATATATATATCTCATCGCTAACGAAACGCTACGTTCTTACTTGCACTTCCGCATTGAAGGCGGCAGATCTTCAGTCGCAGATATGAAGGTGCACTGCAAGATCGGACGAGCTGCAGCGACTGTAGCATGCGAAAATGACACGCGATGCGCATATGGATTTGCTAGCGCACACTCCGATGGCTTCAAATCTTGGAGGTATTTGGGAAACAGCGCGTACTCCACATATACAGAAAAATTGTAACGCATAACATGTGAGGTTTCATGCTTATTTAGCACGCTGGCGTGCTTCGGCATGGTTATTCTGGTTGAGCAATTCACCGATTGGCCCGGCTTGAGTTGAGAAGCGGAAATACTCTGCCTGGTATCTGTTCCATACATGACGGGTTCGTCTGGCTTCAGTTAAACCGGACATGGTCTGTCCGGCATATCAGCTACATAATGGACCGGCCCACCCAGTTTCAGATCCATACCAGGCTGGGATGTCCGGTTTGAGACGCAGCATACCGCAAATTGTGTGCGCGGTATGGAGCTAATACCGGACCGTCCGGATTGAGTTTCATAAAGGACATGGACTGTTTGGTTTCAACCTGTTTAAGATTCGGCACGCGGGTATGATATTTATACAGCATAATACAGGACCGGTAAAAATCTGATGCGATACGGGATTTTTCACTAGGGATAATATACATCATTATTGAATGGAAAATAGCGCAGAGAATAACAGGACGAGCGCTGCCTCGAGGCAGCGCTCGTCCTGTTATTGTCCTGTTATGACGAAGGCTGGTAGTTCAACAAAAATATAGTAAAAGTTGTTCTCCTAACGCTCGTTGTCCTCTTCGCGTACTTATTGGGATTCGAGCCTGTTAATGCGATGCCAATGCATTACTATATGTGATGTAAGGGCATTTGGTTCACTGCGTACGCCTAAAGTAATTTAAATTAATTTCTGAACTTCCGGCTGCAGCTAAGCTTGGTCCACTCCGACACCGCACAGCATGCCATCGCGATTGTTTAAATTGCTTTTCGCGTTAAGCGCCGTTACACTTTTAGCACAGCCTGTGCCAGCCAAGCGCTTCTGTGCTTCTCGGAGAGCTCCTCCTTCGTGCGCTCGCACTGCCGGTTGATCAGCCTGTGGCAGAAAATGACATCCAACGCCCGGCTCGGTGTTAGCCGCTTGCGCAAAACACTTGATTCTGCTTGCTGCCCGCATCCGATTATGGCACACGTCGGCATGGTGACGCCATGTGGAAACAGACACGAACTAACCGGTAGAGTATATTCTCAACACTATATAGTCATGGCCATGACTTTGACTTACACAAGTCATGGACTCCATTGTCATGTACACTGGATCTCCGATCTCACTGACTTATGACAACTGTAATGACTCCCATGACATGACTATAGGCATGACATGGCATTTATATATTACTTGTCATTACATATGCATTCATGACTACCAATTTCATCTTAATGTGACGTCATATCGCGCGTTACAGTTTGCTTCCAATCTTGCTTCTATATTTGCTTTCACGTTTTGCGGACATGTTTTCGCCTAAAAAAAACAAAACAAAAAACAGCGCACACGGACGAGGACTACTAAAATTAGTGGACATAAAAGTGTTTCCGCGCAACTGGCCTTTATTTTGAAGGAAAGCACATACATATATGAAAGATCGGCGCGTGAGCGAGAAACACAGAAGACATACAGGGCCCGAACATAACAAGGTCACGCAAAGCAAAAGCCCGGAACCAACACAGCCACGCTAAAACCGCTCTCTGCAACACTCACGAGTAACATAAAAACTTATCGCATAGCGCGTTCGAAGGTGTGCTAATATGTTAAAATATTTTTTTTTTTTTTTTTTTGTAATACAATACGCTTCCTTGATCTCTCGCGTTCACTGATCGCGATGCTGTTACAGACCTTTAGCCTTTTCGAACAAGGTAACCGCCGGGGTGGCGCAGTGGTTACGGCGCTCGACTACTGTTCCCGAGGATGCGGGATCGAATCCCGGCCTCGGCGGCCGTTTTTCAATGGAGGCCAAAAGCAAGGCGACCGTGTGCTGTGCGATGTCAGTGCACGTTAAAGAACCCCGGGTGGTGGAAATTTCCGGAGTCCACACACACACACACGCAGACAGACTGTGATGACACAGTTTTGCTTTGTATGTTTTTTTTTTTCTGTGCGTTTCAATTTGCAGGAAAATGTATAAATTCGTGCGTGCGTAGTAAATCGTCAGCCGAAAGTCAACGCTCGTGTTGTGCTTGTTCCGTCTTAGTCTTTTTAGGGCTGTTGTGGAGAACTGTCAGGAAGTGCCCTGTATTTTTTTTTTTTTTTTTTTTTTGTATGCGGAGAACTTTCAGGAAGTGCCCTGTTTGGCCTATGTACACTTTTTTACATCAAAGTGGAACTTCACACACAACGCCACATACCCAATTCACGTATACGGTGACTTGTGACTACCTGTGCGTACAAATGGGTTGACTTTTCTTCTGCGTAGACGAATCATTAGATGAATTAGATGAATCGGATACTTTTAAGTGCACAGGCGTCCATCACACATTGCAGTCTTATGTGCACTGAAAAATTAAAAAACATCAAAGCCACCTGAGCGCGTGTAGTTTCCAGTCCGCCAGCAAAATGTCGAAAGTCGTAAATTGTTCGAGCGCTTTTTTTGGCATGTACAACTGGAATGTTGGAGTGGGAGATCAAGTTTAGCAGAAACATTTTTTTTTTTTTTACGGCTCTAGCTTCTTGGACAGACCGCGCTTTACATTCAGGCGAACGTTTGTGCTCTGCTTGCGCATATGGAGGGAGACAAAAATGACCAAGTCAGAGTCGGCCTTACCGAACATGAGGTCTTCCCACGATAAATGTCAACTGAGCAAGAGGGAACATGACAATTCCAGTTCGTTAGATCCGTGCTGAGTCTCCAGTCCCACTGTGCTAGCTCAGGCTTCTGGCAGCCTTTCGTCAATGCAAATACAGGGGCTGAAGACACGTGCCGCCGACGTGCTACCTGCCTTCCTTGCGTAACGAACCATGCAAGCGAAGCACGGAGCCACGTACTTTGTTTTATTATTATTATTTCTTGCGCTGTGGATGACTGCATAAATTTGTCATATGTTCTCTTTTTCCTCGTCATTTTACTGATATTGTGAGCTTATTGTAGGATCGCCAGAGCTTGTTTATGTACGATCACCAGCGCCCACAAGATATTCAGCTTTGAAGAGTGTCTTGCAGTTATCCACTTGAGGAAGACTACGCAACTTTATTAATTTCAATACAGCCTGAGCCGGGCGACTTTAATCGTGCCCACAGTTCTAATAGCGGTGAATTGCTGCTGAACTCTATATTTGTCATGTATTTTTGGTTCCAACATGGCTCGGAGGCATGCAGCAGATGTCTAGCAACAGTTTTACAGCGTCTAAGTCTGAGCCTTGCGTAAATAATAAATTAAACGCCCCGATGTTGTCACACGAAGTCTCTGGAAGACGGTGATGGAGGCAGCGCGATTAGGCGCATGCAGCAGCGAAAAGAAAGTACAAGTGCTGGATGATTTGTAGTTTCGGCTTTAACCTAAGCCATGATGGTTGGAGCGGACGTATATTATAAAGAACAAGAAGCCCGGCCAAGTCAAACAGCCTCCCAAATTTTGAAAGCAACGGCGAGCTCTTAGATCAATATAGACGAACACAATTGCGATATTAGGAACGTATAACTCATTGGCTTTTGACGCCAGCGGCATTGTTTCCACCCTCGAGCGAGAGTCTAAAGGAAGATCATCGAGCGTCGAGACGAATTACTGGATGCATATTCATGACCGCTGAGCAGCGCACAAATGTGGACGCGGTCTTTCACCCGCGTCGTATGCACTGCTCGGAGACCGCCTCCATCGAATGCGTTCGCAAAAGTAACAGTTGAGAGCGCATGTTGTAAACAAGACGGAAACACAGTCGACCTATGGTTCTGCAAACAATGTGTACGATGTGCAGCAAAGTCCGCGTCCATTTCAGGCAGTTAGAGCGAGAGCGCGTCTTTAAATATCGCAGCAGTGTTTGTGTTCGCGGGGATTTACAGCCGTGTTTCAGGCGACTCATGTTGGCGAGGCCTGAAGGCTTTACCGCTACGCTCAAGCCTTGAGGTGATATCTATAGAGTGCATGCATCGATCGTGTTTTCTTTCTGGGTTAGTTTAGAGATGGATAGAGTTGTCTCTAACGCTTTTTATTTTTCTCCGAGCTGTTCTGAGCCTTCGATGTTTGGCCTCAGCAGTTAGATCTGCTGAGATAAAAATGTGAGGAGGAATGTCACTGTTTAAACGTTTCCTCCTTGCCATTTCGATGCCGGAAGAGTGAAAGATTGTGAGGGGAAGCAAATTTGGAAGCACGCTGTGTGCCGTGTTCCTTGAAGGCTTTTCTAGGCTTCCATTCTCGCCAGAAGTATGCGACGAAGACCGGTTTTGGCGGATGACGCACACCAGGTCAGCAACCGCACACACAACACACTGCAGTGTTAAAGAAAACCACGTTGACCTCTCTTGTGTTATCGGTACAACTTTTTTGGGATTTACGTCACATATCTTGACCATCATAGTCATGCTGGTTATTCACTTTGCCAAAATTAAATCCAGGAAATAGCGATACCTTGTAGTTGCAACAAAATCAACAAGGCAGCTAAAGGTTTCGATATACGCAGAAGTTCGGCAAACGCCAGTATAAACTATAATACTTTGGTGGTGGATGTTGTTAGGGCTCTCGTGACAGTGTTGTAGAATAATAAGCTATGCACGTGCAGTGTGGTGCCGCTTCTAGCGAAAAGTTATATAATCAATGCTTTACTAAAAAAAGTAATTTATCTTCATTTCGGTAGCAAAACTGTGGCCAATAGCGGATGGTCAGCTTTATATGTTTCAATTGCTACTGTGGTCTGGGCATAGTTGACATATCGTTTGGGTGTAATTAAAGGCACCTAATTTTTTCCCTGAGTATGAAGCCACACGTTTAGTTTGCTTCTTTGGCAAAGGCTGATGGTGTCAGCTGCATGAAGACCAACCATTCGTTAACCAACGTTGGTTTTCGTTCATTTTGGCAAGTGAGGCGGCCAGCAATCAAAAATGCATTTGCGTCCACTTTTCTAAGTGCTATTTGTGTCTCTCTCTCTGTGTGTGTGTGTGTGTGTGTGTGTGTGTGTGTGTGTGTGTGTGTGTGTGTGTGTGTGTGTGTGTGTGTGTGTGTGTGTGTGTGTGTGTGTGTGTGTGTGTGTGTGTGTGTGTGTGTGTGTGT
Source organism: Amblyomma maculatum (assembly GCF_055883805.1). NCBI lineage: Eukaryota > Metazoa > Arthropoda > Arachnida > Ixodida > Ixodidae > Amblyomma > Amblyomma maculatum. Next base: position 20,162,302 of record NC_139345.1, on the reverse strand, counting down.
GTGTGTGTGTGTGTGTGTGTGTGTGTGTGTGTGTGTGTGTGTGTGTGTGTGTGTGTGTGTGTGTGTGTGTGTGTGTGTGTGTGTGTGTGTGTGTGTGTGTGTGTGTGTGTGTGTGTGTGTGTGTGTGTGTGTGTGTGTGTGTGTGTGTGTGTGTGTGTGTGTGTGTGTGTGTGTGTGTGTGTGTGTGTGTGTGTGTGTGTGTGTGTGTGTGTGTGTGTGTGTGTGTGTGTGTGTGTGTGTGTGTGTGTGTGTGTGTGTGTGTGTGTGTGTGTGTGTGTGTGTGTGTGTGTGTGTGTGTGTGTGTGTGTGTGTGTGTGTGTGTGTGTGTGTGTGTGTGTGTGTGTGTGTGTGTGTGTGTGTGTGTGTGTGTGTGTGTGCGTGCGTGCGTGCGTGCGTGCGTGCGTGCGTGCGTGCGTGCGTGCGTGCGTGCGTGCGAGAGGGGGGGGGAGGGCTTTAACGACTACGTATATAAGATGCAGTGGATATATTGCTGCGAAGAAGATCGGCAGTGGCGCGAGAGGAGTCATCGCCCTAGGCCAGGCATTAAATTATCGTTCATCCTGTCGCCATGTTGTGCCGTCTTCGCTTACCGCCACGTAACATTTTGGTTGGAGGTACGGCGTACGTCATCCCCATCGTCACCTTGGAGCATCGAGGCCATCTGTAAGCCGGGACCATCGACCGAGGGCCTTGGGACATCGCCAAGCAGCTTCACCTCAGCCCTTCCTGCCCATACCCGACCAACTACCGCCGCCCAGTCCCCAGCCCGGATCTGAAAACAAGGAGAACAGGCGAACACCTACACTATCACGTCACCGTCGACTTCAACGAACAGATCGGGACGATCGCTCGGTGGCCCCGAGAAGTGTTGCGAAGAAGAAGATCGGCAGTGACGCGAGAGGGGCCCGCGCACTAGGCCAGACATTAAATCATCGTTCATCCTGTCGCCATGTTGTGCCGTCTTCTTTGCTTGCCGCCACGTAACAATATCATGAATCTCATTTCTTGGTAAGCAGTTATAATTGTCATTCATAAGGCTGTCATTTATAAGTTGACTACCCCCGTTCACAAATTGAACAGTCTTCTTGTCAAGCAACTTCAGTGGCCACTTTTCACGAACTCTTCTGTATTGATGGTATATGAACTCGTCGGCAGGAGACAATCAAGTGCAGACCACACCTGTGCTACCGCAATGCGGTGGCGCAGTTATGTCGTTGTTCAATCAGTGGACGCCCAATGGCCGCGACCCACTGACTGCGTGCTTTGGCAGACAGAAAGGCCGGCCGACTTGCAGAGTATACAAAGGCGAGCAATGTGCGCGCAAGCAGCGCGAGACTTCCCACGAGCTGTCAAAACCATCACGGTTACCACCGCGCAGCCTCGACCGAGTGCAGCTCATTCGAGGATGGCCCCTTCGACTGAATCGCTGACTGCTCGGCGCTTGAGTCGGTAATTCGGTGCAGCGGAGTATATCTGAGTCCCCATGTTGTGCGATTCCTACGAGCCAGTGTACTGGCTGGCTGATCGAGCCGTTTCTCAGTGACCGCTAGCTGGTCGGAAGCATACTCAAAAATCGAAACTATACTGCTTAGACAAGCAGTAGACATCAGCATCATATCGCACAGCTTCGTGTCCAAGGCCAGCTCATGATTGGGTCAGTACTTTAGCCACCATTCTGTCCGGCTGCGCTTCGACTATGTCTTGCTACCAGGCCGCTGAAGCTCAGAATCTATCGCTGCTTTGTAGCTGCAAGGTCCGAATATCGGCGGTCCGGTGTGCAACAAACAGGCATTCAGATTATACGAAATAGCTGCAATGGATTTAGAGAAATTTTCAACGAGATTGCGGCCACACAAAGGGTGACACTTTCGCATTCTATCACATAAGCAGTCTTAACAGTCTGTACAAATGTTTTTTTCTTTTTCGGCTAGTGAATTCTCCGCGGGGGGTTGAATTGCGGTTGCATGACCTACCACGTTTTCCGTATACATGTGAACCGCACTGTTATACTTTACCTGTCTCCTAATGTTAAGTGCTTCCCTGCCCAGTTGTCAGAATGAAACTATGAATGCTGAATCATGTTTCCTTCTGCTGCCCAAGGCATTGTAGGCGCATTGCTTGTACTTGGAATTCTCGTGCTGGTAATGCGTCGGTGAAATAGGACTAGATACGAGGCCTGATTGGGCCCAGGGCTACTGGCTCGCAACATGATGCTACAAACGGCTACAGGGAAAAAAAAAGGAGATATGCGAATCAGGTTATCTAAGTGCGCCTGAGTTAATCGCCTTGTAACGACCCCTTCAAGCTAACAGCAGTCGGGTGTGTTTCGGATAAAATGCCTTGAGGAGAAGCAGATATTTCGAGGACCTTTGTCTTGGGTGCTTGGTACGAGTTACTCATTTAAGTGTTTTGTTGCTGGGGAAAGTGAGTAACAAACGTTGAACACACACACACACACACACACACACACACACACACACACACACACACACACACACACACACACACACACACACACACACACACACACACACACACACACACACACACACACACACACACACACACACACACACACACACACACACACACACACACACACACACACACACACACACACACACACACACACACACACACACACACACACACACACACACACACACACACACACACACACACACACACACACACACACACACACACACACACACACACACACACACACACACACACACACACACACACACACACACACACACACACACACACACACACACACACACACACACACACACACACACACACACACACACACACACACACACACACACACACACACACACACACACACACACACACACACACACACACACACACACACACACACACACACACACACACACACACACACACACACACACACACACACACACACACACACACACACACACACACACACACACACACACACACACACACACACACACACACACACACACACACACACACACACACACACACACACACACACACACACACACACACACACACACACACACACACACACACACACACACACACACACACACACACACACACACACACACACACACACACACACACACACACACACACACACACACACACACACACACGCGCACACACACGCGCACACACACACACACACACACACACACACGCGCACACACACGCACACACGCACGCGCACACACACGCGCACGCACACACACACACACGCACACGCACACACACACACACACACGCACACACACACGCACACACACACACACACATGCACACGCACACACGCACACGCACACGCACGCACACACACACACACACACGCACACGCACACGCACGCACGCACGCACACGCACACACACACACATACATACATACATACATACATACATACATACATACATACATACATACATACATACATACATACATACATACATACATACATACATACATACATACATACATACATACATACATACATACATACATACATACATACATACATACATACATACACACATACATACATATATAAAGTTTCAGATTTACGAATATTTCACGATCACTTTCGAAAGCCTGTTAAGCAGATCGACTAGGATACTTGTGGGCATTTCTTTTTGAATTCGGCAACCAGAATAGCTACAAATACAGAATTTTACATTATTACATTATTTGTCAAGCGACGAGTGGAATTCCATTATTGGTCGTCAAAAGCGCTTGAAGACCAAAGCCATCATTTCAGCCTCTGCGGTTTCTTGGTCGACGCCTAGCAATTAACAAGGACCTGATCAATAGCCTTTCCTTTAGACGCTCTACTAATCCGATCGACTCCAGATACCTCCACTCTTAGAGCAAGTACGTCATTCATCCACTTCGCCACATATTGAGCTCTTAAGTTCCTTCCTCTGTGTGGCCAAGGAACCCACACGAATCCGAAAACGTCTATTCCATCTCTCTTCACTCGGCTATGGACTGTGTAGCAACCCACACACTTGTCACAACCGCGATGACACTTTGTTTGTGTGATGCACACGAGGGGTGCGCAGTGCACAGCATGCCATAATAAAAAGGCACGGCAATTACGCGATGGGGGAGTTGTGCCTGCGAGCCTGAGTGCGGTCAGTGGCATGCGTTCTCGCTCTTCACTGTTCCAGTAAACTTGTTTTTCTTTCGTTAAGCTTGCCTTTGTTTTCTTGCTCTACCTACGGGCGGAAAGCAGCAAGCTACACCCCACAACTGATATCTTTGATTTTCACCGTTATCGATATTGTTATCAGTATCCCGAACTTGCTATTTCTCACTAGTGCATGTGCGGCTATACTTCGACGCTGCATGCTATAATTGTAGATCGGATGCGTGAGTAGCGGTCACAGCTACCGGCCTGGCGCCGATACACTGTTGATGACTGAGGCCCCGTAGGGAAGAGCAAAAAAAAAAAAGAAATAGAAAGTGGGCTCGGTGGGAGGGGTGGGGAGGATGGCATGGTAAGTTTTGAAAACAGAGGGAAGGGCAAGGGAAGCGTTGCGCGTGGGCGCGCCGTGTTTGTCCCGACCTTGGAGGCGACCTTCCCACGGCGCCCAGCTGGGAGTGATTGCGCAACGCTGACGTCGAGTGCACATCGAGTAGTTGGTCGGTCATTGAGCGAATTCTAGGCCCGCACGGAGCCGCTGAAGAGCAAACACTGTCGACGCTCAGAAGCTGCGGCCTCTTCGCATTGTGTCTCGGAGAATGTTTCGGAGTCGTGCGCTGCTCTGCGACCGTTGAGCAAGCCTGATTCGTCAACAGAGATTACAACTGTCTGCAGCAGGCCTTTCAGGCTTCGACTTCTTAAACAAAATAATCTGGTGGGAAAATGGTTAACAGTCAATAATATTACGTGCCTGAGGAACGTTGTTGGCTCTATGGCGGTTCGATTTATTTCGACTGCATAAAGTTTTTAACTAGCTTAGCAATCATACCTAACATGCGGGCGTTCATTGCTATCACCAGTGTCGTCGCTTTTGCTTTCTAGTTTTCGCTTTGAGGCAACCGCAAGGAGGCGGTGCGGTTAACCACTGAAACGCGACAGCGGAAACAAGGGACTGTAGAGACAACAAAGCACCGCCTTGAGAACTGGAAAAGAATATCAAGATAGATGATGTTGGCGGCAATGATGCCACGGTCAGACTAACTCCGCCACATTCAGGACTTGACTAGGACCTTTTATGCTTTTTTTTTAGTTCATGCGATCTCTGTCTTCAGAACCACTGGCGTGTCAATCAATCAATCAATCAATCAATCAATCAATCAATCAATCAATCAATCAATCAATCAATCAATCAATCAATCAATCAATCAATCAATCAATCAATCAATCAATCAATCAATCAACCTACTTGACCAATAACCAATCCATCCGTATTTGTTCCATGTGAAAGAAAGGTGTATGGGACAAAAAGCAGAAGCTGCTTGAGAGGTCTCGACCTATTACTAGTTAGAAGAACAGCAAGATAATGAATATATGACGAGTGCGAATTAATGGGCAAGCACTACTTAGCATTGAGTAATATAATATCGAAGTGACAAAAACAGTAAACTAGTAAGTAAAACGGCAGAACAATTAATGAACATCGTGAACAGCAGTGACCACTAAGAAGGGCAAGGAAATGGGGGGCTTATAGTACGTACTTTAAATCACCTAGCTGGCAAACATGTTTGATCAGATGGCTTCGGCTGCAAGAAGGATCAAGGTTTTACCTGTTTAATAAATTTAGTAGGGAAGGTAGCGTGTACAGGACAAATATTGTTCGTCATAGGAGGTTCTTGATGTCGGTACGAGCCTAATTTATTTGCATCTGGATTGACGGGCGGCTGTACTTATAGTTTTGCAACGTGAATTGCAGCGTCAAATCCGGAATTAATGAGCGTTTTTTAGCAGATCACCAACATATAACAGTAGAAAAAAAAAATAAGAATTTCAGGTTGGAGGCGCTGAAAAAAAAAAAAAAGCCAATTCACTGTGGACTGGATTGTACATTGTAATTCTCCAGACATTTCGACTTCTCTCGGGGCGACAGGAATAACTTGCGGAACCCCAGCCCCATTCAGAAAAGGAATGTGAATTGTGAGAAGCGTTCATCATGCACATACAAGGCTTTAACGGGCACTGAGAATGACGCTATCTAGATATTGTTCCCAGTAAAATTTATTCGACTGTGTTTCTGGCTATGCTGCTTGTTATCCTGCAGCAAAGAATGTGGTTATCGGCGATAAAGTTATATTTGAATATCTGCCCGCCTGTCGATCAAAACTTGTGACGCTCTTACGGAAAATTACGCATTTTCCCCGTTTACAAGCAAATGGGAACCACGGCCAAAATCGGTGTGGACGCGCAGCATTTACTTGATAGCGGCACAGGCATTACGCTTGCTTCTGGTTGTTCTAGATTATGAAAACTGTTCTCGGTCAGTGTGGTCCCTTTGCGATATGCATGCGGTATACCCTTGTCGATGCAGCCCGAGTTGTATCCGTACTCAGTGTCCCTTTAAAAGAAATTGTTGCAGCGTGTGTGAGTGAAACCAAAGTCTTCTTTACTGTCATGTGACACATAACTCTGCCTAGTTAATTCAGAGATTAAAACAAATGTGTGATATTTTCTCTTGGCCCAAACTCGTTTAATCAAGATGTAGAAAGGATCAATCAGAAGCAACTGATTCTGCCTACTGCAGCGGCGTACCTCCTGCGTTTTTCACTTAATGCATCATCGAAGCAAAGCCCACGAAATATGAAAAAAAAAAAAAACACACTAAACAGCGCGACAATCGGGGCGGTCTTGCGCTACCGTACCGCGGCGGTACCGGCCGCATTCCGAATGAACGAAGCGTGTACGCTGACCGCGCCGAAGTGATCGACCGCTTCGCACCTTTCGATGACCTGCCCATCACTTACCAGAGACGACGATGCTTGCTTTCCATGTTCGGAACTAAGCTGCCAGCGCACTCTCAAGCTGTTACTGGCAGCGGCGTCGGCCGTTTGGCTCAGATCGCGCACTCTTCCTTGATCCGAAATAGGATTAAGAGCGCTATATTGTAACGTAACGTTACACAGAAGGCGCTCTGGCACTCTGGCACCGAAGAACACCAACAGTCAGTCAGGGCAGCACAAAAGCGGAGCACCGTTTCGCTTCGTCGTCTTCTCCGAATCGCCCGTTGAAATCTTCGTCGTCTATGGATGGCATGTGTCATTGCCCCCCTTCCTGGCGGCATCGCCTCGATGCTGCAAATGCTGCTTGATGCGATGAGCTGACAGATATTATGCTAGGTTGGTGTGGGATACCACAACACAAAACGGGGCACCATCAGTCTCAAGAATAGTCAGCGGGGCGATCGTAATAGGGTTTCATCCGGACGACGTGTACAACATCAGTGAACTTGCGTCGTCTGCGGCTTGAGGGATCTTGGGTCGCGGATTCAACTTCGTAAGTAACGTCGCTGAGGCGGCGGAGGACACGATATGGGCCGAAGTACCGGCGCAGCAATTTTTCAGAGAGCCCACGATGACGAACGGGCGTCCAAATCCAGACATAGTCTCCAGGCTCGTAGGCAGCGAAGCGCCGTCCCCTGTTGTAACGGTCAGCGTCTAGTTTCTGTTGTAGGTATATGCGCTGCCTTGCTAGCTGCCGCGCTTCTTCCGCACGCTGGGTAAAACTGGCGATGTCCAGGTCAAGCTCATCTTCGTCGTCGGTGTATACGGGCAGCATTGTATCCAGTGGAGTGGTCACTCGACGGCCGAAGACAAGCTCGAAGGGTGTCAGCCGCGTCGTCTCCTGAAGTGCCGTGTTATATGCGAACGTGGCATATGGGAGGATTTGATCCCAGGTCTTATGCTGTATATCCACGTACATAGACAGCATGTCGGCCAGAGTTCTGTTTAGCCGTTCCACCAAGCCATTAGTTTGCGGGTGGTATGCCGTGGCCCGTCTATGGCTAGTGTGTGTAAGGTTCAGTACAGCCTTAGTCAGGCGGGCCGTAAAAGCTGCCCCGCGATCGGTAATGATAACAGCCGGAGCGCCGTGACGCAATACGATGTCGTGGACAAAAAACTCTGCGACTTCGGTGGCAGTTCCATTTCTGAGCGACGCGGTCTCAGCATATCGGGTCAAGTAGTCTGTCGCGACAACAATCCAACGCTTTCCATTACTTGACTTCGGGAAAGGACCAAGAAGATCCATCCCCACTTGTTGGAAAGGAGTTTTCGGTGGAGCGATAGGCTGAAGAAATCCAGCTGGTTTCACGGGTGGAGTCTTTCGGCGTTGACAATCGCGGCAGGTTTTAACGTAAGACCGTACTGAAGGTAATAATTTCGGCCAATAGTATTTCTCCCGAATTCTTGCAAGCGTACGACTAACTCCCAAGTGGCCGGCGGACGGTTCGTCGTGACAAGCGCTTAAGATGTCGGGCCGCAGGTGCGTAGGCACTACGAGTAGAAATGTCTCTTTTGATCTTTCAAAATTGCGCTTGTAGAGAACTCCACTTCGTAAAGCGTATGACTGCAAGCCACGACGAAAAACAAGCGGTACTCTACCACCGCGTCCTTCCAGATAATCGATGAGCGGCGCCAGCTCCGGGTCCTTGCGTTGAAGGTCAGCCATATGGGATTGGGTAATGGCCCCAATAAAGGGAAAATCATCGGCGTTTTCCACTGCAGTGGAGTCCAATGGCGCGCGTGACAGGCAATCCGCATCTTGGTGTTTATGTCCCGACTTATAGACAACAGTGACGTCATACTCTTGAAGACGGAGGCTCCAACGAGCTAAGCGTCCAGACGGGTCTTTAAGGCTTGCCAGCCAGCACAAGGAATGATGGTCGCTGACAATACGGAAGGGTCGTCCATACAAATATGGTCGAAACTTGCTGATGGCCCAGATTACCGCAAGGCACTCCTTCTCCGTTGTCGAATAGTTCGCCTCCGATCGTGAGAGTGTTCGGCTCGCGTAGGCGATAACCCGTTCTACTCCGCCTTGCCACTGAATGAGTACCGCGCCGAGGCCAACGTTGCTGGCATCAGTATGTACGTCGGTTGCGGCGTCTTCATCGAAATGGGCGAGTGTTGGGGGTCTTTGTAGGCGGCTTCTAAGCTCCTGGAAGGCTTGTTCTTGATCGTCTCCCCACAGGAAGGGTATGTCTTCTCTGGTTAGTGCTGTCAGTGGTTCAGCTATCTTAGAAAAATCTTGGACGAAGCGTCGGTAGTATGAACAAAGACCTAGAAATCGTCGAAGTGCCTTTTTGTCGGTGGGGCGTGGAAAATTTGACACTGCGATAGTCTTCTCGGGATCAGGAAGAACGCCCTGTATACTGACAACATGGCCGAGAAAGCGTAGTTCCTTGAAAGCAAAGTGGCATTTCTCAGGCTTGATCGTTAGTTGCGCGCCTTTGAGTGCTTGAAGCACGACGCGCAACCGGTCCAAGTGTTGCTCGAAAGTAGGCGAGAAAATAACGACATCATCTAAGTACACCAAGCACGACTGCCACTTCAGACCTGATAAAACCGTGTCCATCATACGTTGGAACGTGGCCGGTGCAGAGCAAAGACCAAACGGAAGCACCTTAAACTCGTATAGGCCGTCGGGCGTCACAAATGCAGTCTTCTCTCGGTCTCTCTGATCCACCTCGATTTGCCAGTATCCGCTTTTGAGGTCTAATGAGGAAAAGTACCTGGCGTCGCGTAGTCGGTCGAGGGCATCATCAATCCTGGGCAGCGGATAGACGTCCTTTTTAGTCACGTTATTTAACTTTCGGTAATCGACACAGAATCTCAAGCTGCCATCTTTCTTTTTGACAAGGACCACTGGCGACGCCCATGGGCTCGTCGAAGGCTGGATCACGTCGTCCGCAAGCATTTCATCCACTTGTGCCTTAATGGCGTCACGTTCCTTAGGAGAAACCCGGTACGGGCGCTGGCATACCGGTAACGTGGTCTCATCGGTGATGATGCGGTGCTTGGCGACTGGAGTACGACCGACCTTAGAGCCTGTGGCGAAGCAGTCTGCGAAATCGCTCAGAAGAGCCGAGAGAAGATTCCTCTGATCGGGCCTCAAGTCGGGGTTAATTTTAACGGTTTGCAGAGCATGACAAGGTGCGGCCTCTTCTTTAGGGTTCGCTCCGGCGGTGCATAAATGAGGCAAGGCAGCAACATCGTGAAGGACGGCAACAGCTGTGTCCTTGCCGAGATGCCGCATCTCCTTAGCAAAATTTGTCAGGAGGACAGTAGCACAGCTGTTCTGGAGTTGTACGAGTCCTCGAGCAACGGCTAATTCCTTCTCGAGTAGTAGCGGAAGGTGCCCATCCGCGATGCCCTCGTAATCGTGGAATAAGTCATGCTTTACAAGAACCAACACACTAGAACGTGCCGGAACCCTCACGTCATCGCCGACTATACGCAAAACGTTCAGACCCGAATCTTCGTTTTCAATGCGCGCCACGGCTCGTTTCGTCGAAAAGGAAACACGCGCTTCTTTCAGGTCAATGACAGCGCCGTTGGTCTGCAGGAAGTCCAGACCAAGGATCAAGTCTTTCGAACATTCAGGAAGCACGATAAATTCTCCGACATACACAAAACCACGGATGCCGACCCGCGCTGTGCACTTGCCTGCAGGTTCGATCAAGTGACTTCCCGCCGTGTGAATTTTCGGGCCGGACTAATGTGTCAAAACTTTCTTCAGTTCTCTGGCGAGACCACGGCTCATTACTGAATAATCGGCACCAGTGTCGAGTAACGCGGTGACATCCACTCCATCAATCGTTACACATAAATCGGAGGTAGTATGCCGGATGCTGTCGCTACCTGGCACAAGCGAAATCTCGTCGGGTCGGCCTGACGATGACGGAGGATCTTGACATTTCCCGACATCAGCGACCCTGCCTCCGAAGGCCGCTGGTATTAGTTTTCCCGGCTAGGGCTGGGAGAGGAGCGGCGTCGGGAAGAGTGGGGACTTGTCGAACGGTAGCTCGTCGGGGACGTCGATCGACGCTCTTGGTACCCGGACGTGACGGGATACTGTCGCGCTGCAAGGTCACTTGCAACCTCAGTAGGCCGTTCGTCATTCCGATGGTAGAGTTCCTCCGAGGCGAAACCCCTCATGTTGACGCGGCGGTACGGGCACGCCCGGTAAAGGTGACTGGCTTCCCCGCAATGATAGCACAGGGGCCGACGGTACCGGGGCCGCCATACTTGACTTTTACGGGGTCGCTGGTAGATTGGCGGAGGGGAGTAGTTAGGCTCCATGCGGCTCCATGCGAGTCCCTCCATGCGATGACCCTGCGGCTCCATTGCTGGAGCTGCGGCGTTGATACTATGGTCCGGCGGGGGAGCCCTACGCAAGACGGACGCGTAGGTGGGCCTCGCGTCAAACGTCTGGTGGGGAACGCGTTGCTGGGGAACGTCAGCAACTTGCTGAGCTGCCATACGCACCTCGTCCCGGACGACTTCAGCCAGTGAAGGAAAAGCTGTTGTGTTGCAAGGCATCCGGAGCGCTTGCAGTTCCTCCCGCACGACAGAACGGATGAGATTTCTTAGTGCGTCCATGTCGCTGCCGACATGCACAGGGGGTGCGTCGGACCCAATGACGTTCACGTTACGGTTGTACTGACGGGCTCGGTGTTGCAGCGTTGTCTCCATGGTAGCTGCCTCGCTGAGAAACTCCGCCACAGTGCGCGGTGGACTGCGCACCAGTCCCGCGAAAAGTTCTTGTTTAACGCCGCGCATCAGGTGACGCAGTTTCTTATCTTCAGGCATTTGCGGGTCCGCACGCTTGAAAAGGCGAGTCATGTCCTTAAAGAACATACGCACACTCTCGTTCTGGCGCTGATTGCGCGAGTGTAGCGCAACCTCTGCTCGCTCCCGGCGGTCGGCGCTAGGAAAGGTGGCTTTCAAATCACGACAGAAGGCTGCCCAGGATGGAAAGGAAGCCTCATGGTTTTCAAACCATGTCCATGCAGACTCTTCAAGAGCGAAGTACACGTTGTGGAGCTTGCGCTCATCAGTCCACCCGTTGTAACGCGCAACTCGCTCGTAGTTCTCAAGCCAGTCCTCGGCGTCCTCGAACACGTCGCCATGAAAAGAGGGGGGTGTTCGCGGCTGATGACACAGGATGTTGGTGGGAAGCCTGCTCTCAGATGTCATTGCAGCAGGTTCTATGGCCGTCTGAGGGTGCGTCGTCCTGGTAGCGGCCGGAAGTGGTCCGAATTCAGGAGGCTCTCCACGTAGGCGGCGGCCGAGGCGTTGATGTACGGGGGTAAGCTCCGTATTGGCAGGTTGATTATGCAGGACTGGATCGTTACCCGGCAATTCCACCAGATTTGTAACGTAACGTTACACAGAAGGCGCTCTGGCACTCTGGCACCGAAGAACACCAACAGTCAGTCAGGGCAGCACAAAAGCGGAGCACCGTTTCGCTTCGTCGTCTTCTCCGAATCGCCCGTTGAAATCTTCGTCGTCTATGGATGGCATGTGTCAATATTACGTTAGAGCAAAAGTGCAGTCAATTTTCCTTTATCGAGTTTCACCGCGGTTATTTGAACGCCGGTAAAGAAAAGGGCTCGCCGGATGTACTTTGCCACAGTAAATTAAAAGGACTGTTCTCAATTCGAAGGCGTTTCTTGCCTAACGAAGGGCGTGTACAGGATCTGCGGACTTAGCGTGTAAGGACACCGGAGGGCGCTGAGGGAAAGGACAACACAGACAGTAAGAAAACGTTAAAATATAAAATTACCATAGTGAAAACGAAAATGAAAGAAACAACAATAGCAATAAATATTAACAAAAGTAAACACGATTAAAAAGAAGCAAGCAGATAAAAACAACTAAATTTGTAGAAATCAGAAAAGCAGCTAACGGCAGTTAAAAAGCTCATAAGAGAACTGTAGATCCGGAGCTCGCAATACTTCAACATAATTAAAGGCGCATTGGCCTGAAATAGAGAATAAAATTTGCATAATTTTAATACGGATTTACTATTTAAGCGGCAATGAATGAATGAATGAATGAATGAATGAATGAATGAATGAATGAATGAATGAATGAATGAATGAATGAATGAATTTACCGAAAGGATGACTTCCGGCCGCTGTTTTGGTAACCAGGGAATTAGAAGGAATGGGAGTGTACCTTCTCGCTTCTTCACGGTTCTTCAAGTTGTTTATCGTTGCATGCCATATGCTGCCGATCTGCGCGTTGTAAGTCGACCTCTCTCACACTACTAGAAGCAGGCCGCTCTCACTGCCATAGGTGGCAACGGCATCCGCCTCGCATTCGGAAGGTACGGGGTTCGATCCCCAGTGCCGCCGGGTACCCACCGGTTTCCAATGGGTACAAGATTTCCCCCGGCCTGGTGCTCGGCTCTTCTGGGGTGAAATGCTTGGGAAAAGGGGCCATGAACCAAAATGTTGGTTCAAGAAGAAAAAAGGGCCACATAATGGGCTGTTGCCGCGCAAGGCGGGCTTATTGTTGTCCGATGGCGGAACGAATCACTGCCACATCGGCGCAACTATTTGGGTCATCCTTCTGTTGCGTCATCCTGTGTTGGGTCATCCTGGGTCATCCAAATAGTTGTGCCGATGTGGCAGTGATTCGTTCCGCCATCGGACAACAATAAGTCCGCCTTGCGCGGCAACAGCCCATTATGTGGCCCTTTTTTCTCGCAAAGTCAGACAGGCCGGAAATCCGGACTTGCCGTGGGACTGCAGTGATCTCTGAGAAGTGAACTTCATCAGTGACAGTGAACCTTTACGTCTTTCGACACGCTGGCTTAAAGCGTTTCGCACTTGAAACAAGGCATTTTCTGAGTTTTCGCGTGTGCAGGACACGACTCGTTTTCAGTTTTGAACCCCGTGAAACACGGTAACTCGAACCACCTTTGCAGGCTGAAGTGTTCGAAACTATTTTGCCCCAGAAGGAGCGCAGCGGGGTTTGCGGAGCCTCTTCGAAGCGCACACCCCTGTGAGAGCCGGGCGCCAGGCCGGGGGACGCTTGTACCCATTTTTACCGGTGGGTGTCCGGCGGCGGGTTTCGAACGAACCACCTCCCGCAGCCGAGACGGACGCCCTAACCACTAGGCGCGGTGGCCTTGTGGTAGAGCATCCGCCTCGCATTCGGGAGGTACCGGGTTCGATCCCTGGTGCCGCCGGTTACCCACCGGTTTTTAAATGGGTACAAGCTTTCCCCCGGCCTGGTGCTCGGCTCTTCTGGGGTGAAATGCTTGGGAAAAGGGGTCATGGCCCAAATAGTTGCGCCGATGTGGCAGTGATTCGTTCCGCCATCGGACAACAATAAGTCCGCCTTGCGCGGCAACAGCCCATTATGTGGCCCTTTTTTTGTGCCGGACCGTACCCATATCCGCAGCAGGTCTCCAAGGTGAACAGCCTCTAGTCTCTAGACCAATGTAGGTAAGGGAAGTCGGCAAAACGGCATACATGTATTGCGGTGCTTAGCAGTATCTGATGTGGTACGGCGAGCATGTCGTCATGCGGAATATGCGTAATTTTGTTTCTTCCTTGTGAAAAAGATGCGCATTGCCATATAAGATGTTTTAAATATGATATACACTGTTCCTGACAGTAGGTGCGTGTCACTCCACACGTACTTGACAAGTGGTTTCTCGGCAGACACGAAACACTCAAACTCAAAATATGCGAGAAAAAAAAAAAAAGGCTCTTGTTTGCAACACTCGATGGCACACGATATTTCTTGTTTCAGCCATCAATGAGGCATCGTTCTTCATAAAGCTTTGGCTGAACAGACATGAAACTCTGTAGGAAGCTTTGCTCATAAGAGTGACGTCAAGACAGTAAGACAGCAACAATAACAAAAAAGAAAGCCTGGCTTTCAACGTGACAGCATTAATTTCGCATATTCCTGTCTTGTTCCAGCTGACACCATAAAACGTATACTACAGCTATCGGGCTGTAAGTGGATCGAAAATCAGCCTCAAGATCATGTTATGTACACACGCCCTGCTGGCTAACGTGGACGATGCGGATTTTGGTTAAATCTGATCTTGGAATGAGTGTAGACCCAGCGAAAGCGTTGTGTGGGATGCACAATCCTATGACACTGTAGTATGGACGAGTACACGACATTAGGGCGGAGGACCGCTGTTAGTGTCCAGGAAATAAAAAAAATCCTACAGCTTGCCAGTGAGGGAGCGGCGGTAGAACCACCGATACACGTGTCACTTGCCCAGGAGGCAAATCAAGGGTCTCGCGGAACGACGTAACCCTGAAGGGTTATTGCGAGGGATGATTTGAAGCTGCGCGGAAGGCAACAAAGGTACGAAGTAATTTTGGATACACAGTGGTGGTACCCCGTTTCATCCATTGGCCGCCGCATTGGGTCTTGTTACCGTCGTTGGCGCGAAGAATAAGTATGAAGATATATTGGAAGCAAATGTTGGCAGACCTTCGAGTGCTGCTTTTTTGGTTGCGTTCGAAAGCGGAGGATACTTCGTCTAAAGTGCACCACAGCCGTCAGGCGCACAGACTAGAACAAGACGTTCATAAAATGGAGGCAATAGACTTAAATTTCGCAAGGTACGCCAGTCAAAACAAGCAGCTATAGAACAAAATAAGAGTAAACAATTCGTAATATCTGCAGGTTATCAAACAAAGTGTTGTAGTTTCTGTACCCACTGCACGAGAAAACATATTCGTATAATAATACATTTTCTTCTGCCTATATTCAGCTGCAGCAAGATTTTAGAGTAGTTTGCTAGCGTTCGTCCAGCACGTTTCCTTTATCGTGCGTTGTTATTCCTGGTTTGAAGTAAATAAAGCTTGAACTTTTCCCGATTGAGAAAGTCTAAAAAAGGCAGAGCGCACCTCTCAACTTCAATTAAAAAAGAAAAATTGTGAACACAAGTGCATACATGTAGATGTCTAGTACAGTCGCCTACCTAAGTGTTTATAACAAACTTATTTTATTTCTTTCCTCCTTTATTTTCTTGCTTCTTCAATTCCATCAGGAGACGTTCTCATAATTAACAATTATAGGTCATTACTACTTCTTGTGCGATTAATACAGATGGCGCGCTTCTCTGTCCCACTGATCTCTACAATTTACTTGTACAGCCTTTGTCAAAAGATCAGAGCCCAGACGGCTTGCTTTTACACCATATATCATGGCTTATTTAACAATCGTGGAAGTCCTAGTCATTGGAGAGGGTAGGACGAAAAATTTTGAATTCAGCAAGTTTGTAAGCCTGGGAATGCATTATTAGCCACATGGTATTGCTTAAAAGCAGACCCTCTGGGACACCCCCCCCCCCCCCCCCAATTTGCGGGGGAGCAGTAGGAGCACAATTCTCTATTATAGTGCACAGGGGCGAGAGGCACTAAGAGCACAATTGCATGGGCTCTTCTGCCTTTCGCAGTGCTTCAGATATCTTGTGAGACGAAGTATAATTGATTAATGATGGTTCAGAACGCTAGCCAAGGCAGCCTTCTTCTCAATAATGCAGCTCAAAATGCTTTCTCACCCTGAGAGACCTAAATGGCGTTCTGTAAAAAAAAAAAAAAAAATAAAAAATAAAGGAAGAAAAAAAAAGCCGTCCAGCGACTTTCTCGGACGGGACACGTTTAGATTGATATCATTCAACCTATTGCCGCGCCTAACAATGCACACCTCCCCTTACAAGTTTCGGCTGAGTTGCAAAATCAAATTCGTCCCCCTAACCGATAGGGGGACTCTATCGGCTTGGGAAATAGAGAATAGCGAGGCGCGAGTGCGCATGTCCAGAGTAATTACTGCACCCCTCGCCTATTTATCGCAGCACTCCACGCGTGCGCATTGTCGTCCCGCTATTACCCTATCCACCCCACTATTCTAAAACTTCCTAGCGTTTTTAACACCGCCTTCTTGCTTTTTTTTTTTTTTTTTTTGACACTTGCAGAGTTTCGCAAAGTGTTATACATCTTTGACTTTTGGGGAAAGGAAGGCTCATATTCTGTTTCACTTCTCGATGAATACCTGCATTTATAATGAACGGCATACAATGGACCTCTTCCTGTTTGCAAATAGGAATGAAAGGAGTGTGACTTCAGAGAAGCAGGTGAGGAGAGAGGCGCGCTGAAGGAAAACCGGCTTGGTGGGCAAAAGCGTCCTTTCCAGCCGGATCCGGTCAGGTCATGGGATCTTGTCCGGTCCCGACGCCAGCATTACGTTGGGGTGAAGTGTGGAGACAGCCTGATTCAGCATTCTCCAAGAGAAGTCGAAGGGGGTGACATGGGAGGAGGTGTGTGCCTCCTCAGGGGCTGTCTTTGCTAGTCTGTCCGCCTCCTTGTAGCCTGGGACATCGATATGCGATTTCAGCCAGTAGAAGCACATCTCGAGCCCCGAGTCCCTAAGAGCCAAGAGACGTGCCCGAAGGAGATCCCCTCCATTCTTTATGATCAGCCATAGCCTCATTTAAGAGGAGGTTATGGATCGGCATGTCTGCTCGGTGGTCGCAAAGAATGGCCGCAGGTACCGGCTGCTCATGGCCTGCCCCCAGGTTATGCAGCATGGGCGGGCCCCCTTCAGCCTCCTGCGGGCAGGACGAAATTGTAGCACTAGCACGCCTGCTGTGCACGTGTCCCTCTTTGGCCACCGCCCGCAGTCAGCTGAAGGGTGAATACCTGCGCCTCGGACTCCAAGCCGACACCGAAGCTGACTTCCTCTTCCTGAGACTGCTTCTACTGTCGGCATTTAACCTCCTGGTCGACTTCTTGAAGACCACTTGCCTGGCCTCTCTTCTGTAGCCCCCTATGGAGCTCCTTCCTGCCTCCCAACCCACCACCGGAGCCCAATTCCAGGCTATGCCTGGCATTCTCGCTAGCTTCTGCCTGCCTGCTTGCCGCTGGCAAGCCCTCCGTCACCTGAGCAGCTGACCTTGCTCACATCCTGCCCTCGAATGTAAGCCCGTGTGCGAGCCCCTGCCCCGTTGCGTTTCCTTCCTGCGATATCATACTAGGCGGTCTGTTTGGTGCCCGCAGAACTGTCCCTCAACTGCAGTACTTCTTCCTACATCATCCGCCCTTACCCCAACGGCTTCAAGAAGTGCTAACACAAGATGAAAGTAGAAGATGAGCCTTTCCCATCAAGCCACTATTCATTCTTTCCGGCCAGGTCGCTGATGTAAGGAGCGTCGACCCCATTCAGATCGCGTTAGCCTTATTCAGAATGGGCACAAGTATGCAGCAACTCCTGATTACACGTACCCATTCGAAAAATGACCACACAGTCTCTGCAAGCACTTATTTTTCTGTTACAAGAACAGGCATGACCCGCTGAGGAGGACCTGAAATCCTATCAAACGATTGAAATGTATAGCACATAAACATGGTAAAAGGGGGTTCAATGTAGGCCTATTACAGACACCGGGTACTCTTTGTTTCATCATGTATACACAAAAGCGAATGCTGAGCCTCACGAAGCGTGCGTAGTTGTGAGCGAAAACAGCAGCGTACGCGCGAGCTCCGTGCTTGGCTGGGTAATTTCTCCCTCAAGTACATACATTTTTAGTTTGTACGTGTTTTGGTCGGCAAGGCAAACAAAATATATTATACTTTATATTTGGTGAGTGTGCGGGAATAATGATTTCCGCCCAGTTGTGTAATTCAGTCACCTAACTGCGTTACGAGGAAGGATAAATTTTTCGCGCTGCGGCCTCCGCGGTGTGGAAAGTAGCAAAGCGCGTTTTGTACCACGTAATAATATTCATGCAGGGCTACAAATACTGAATGTGCACTTAAATGATGCCATTAAAACCACTTTCCATTTGGACACGACGACCTTTGAACGCGCAATATTGCCATTCCTTCTTGGGATGCGGCTGTACTTGAGCGACCGTGCCAGTGGCGTGCCCTTGGGAACCGTCTCATAACAGAGGCTGCTAGCTCCTTGAGCATGGTCTGTTGAGTTGAATAATTTCAATGCCGAACAAGGATCTCTAAAATTCTTGATCGCATGTCATCCGGACCTTCGTGAGCTCAATTCGAGCACGATCCGTTTGGAAGAGCAATAATGCAAACTAATAACTGCTTGTTCGTTCCCCCAAAAATACGTGAACACAGGAGTACACCAGAAAAAAAAAAATACCCGAATACTGTCAGGTACAATATCGAGATATGACGTCTGCCGCTGCGCCTTTTGCACAGCTCAAAAACACATTCCGGAGCTGAAGGAAGACATGCCGTTGGTCACCTTCAATCGATTATTGCATTCCACCACTACTCGAGAGCTTCATGTCATTGAAAAAAGCGCATACAATTTCACCATGCCTATACAGAATCATCGGCACCACGTCACCTAAAGCGGAATGTTTCGCCCACGAGGCCAAGCAACGTGGCCGGCTACTCTGATACGTCATTCGTGACGTAGGCCAGTGACGGCATTTTGTTTTCGCATAACTACGAAGAGTCCAGTGCATACTTGCCTCCAGTAAAGAAATGGAGAAGAGGACAAGCTGTCGGGCTAGTTGGTTTTCCATAGTTTTTGCATGCATAGCCGGACAAGGACAAAGACGAAGGAACATGTAAGGCGCACAGGCGCTGAACTGCAACTTTATTTTGGTAATCAGCCAACCATGCCGGACAAGGACATAGACGGAGGAACATGTAAGACGCACAGGCGCTGAACTGCAACTTTATTTTGGTAATCAGCCAACCATATGACATGGCTGGCTGATTACCAAAATAAAGTTGCAGTCCAGCGCCTGTGCATCTTACATGTTCCTTCGTCTTTCTCCTTGTCCGGCTACGCGCTGCAAAAACTAAGAAATGGAGAAGCCTTCACTTATATAGCGGGAGCTGTTACTGCGTGCGACCCCACCTCGAGTGGTCGCATGACCTAATCCTCTTCTACTAGTTCTACTTGCCGTTCAACTGCGCAAGGTAATCTAATGAAGAGAAGAGAATGAATGAGAACAAAGAGGAAAAACAAGTAAAAGGTAGAAGTCAAGCCGAAAGAGAGAAGGATGGCCATCACGGCTCTGGGCGAGTGCCCTAAGCCGCAGCTTAGTTGAGACAGTTTTATAATGCGTTGCCCCATTACTATCCTCACTTTCCTAATATCTGTCCGTCTCGTTCGTGCGATGACGCTGAGTCGAATGTGGAAGGGATGATATGCGACTTCCAATTACAGAAATATGTGGCGAACGAAAGGGAAAATAAAAGAGCGCAAAATGTCAATGGTAGCGCCCGCTCCTGGTAAGTGTTGCGTCTTAGTGGGATGTGGAGAGGAGGCAACATGGCGGCCAGTCATTGTAATACAGAGGATAGGAGGACAGCATAGTCTACGTGATATGCAACACGTCATGGGCAGGACCCGCTCCTTTTGTCTTTGGTCGAATATTTAGGGGGATCCCCTAAGGTGGAGTGGATTTGTATTAAGGGAGTAATTACTCATCGACATCCACCAAAGCGGAGTCATACGGCTACAAAGAAAAGCTACACAGCTTTCTGAGAAACTTCGCAGTTAAAGAAATATGCGTCCTCGTCCAGAGATCGAACCCGGAACCACCGCTTTCCGTGGCAGTCGCTCTACCAACTGAGCTAACCAGGACGACCAGCAGACTAGATCGTAGGGAGAGAGTGAATTGACCAATAATTCGAAGTGGAAATATTAACTATTGGTCGAATATTTAAGGGAATCCCTCAAGGTGGAGTGGATTTGTAATAAGGAAGTGATTACTCATTGATATCCACCCAAAGCCAGCCTACAAAGGAAAGCTACAGACCGGGGATCGAACATGGGATCACCGCTTTTCCGGGCCAGTCGCTCGTACAACAAATAGTTAAGACGGTCAGTGAAGAAAGTGAGGGGAGGGGGGTGAGAATAAATGGCAATAAACTACAAGCCTGCTGGGGACGGATCAGCAGATATGTTGATTGCTGTGGTGCAGTTGCAAGATAGGTGAAAAAACTGCCTCCAAAAACATTTTTTCAAAATTTGTCCAAACTTTCTAGGCATGACCTAAGGCTTCGTCCGCCGCATGAATTCTACTCATCGTCGATAACTTTCTTTTGCTTCTGATTAATACAGTGATCAAAACGCATCTTTTTTTTCTTTCTTTTTTGCTTATAAGCTGTTTCCATCATTTTGCTTCAATCATCTCGCTCTTTATTTCCCGTACGTCGAAGGGTTCAACCTCTCAAGATGTTAAGCGAGCAGACGGACTGTGTTGCAGACTGTGCAGGTAAACACCTTCGTGACCTCTGCAGCCTCAGCAGCAGTGCACAGAATAAGTGGGTCGTAATAGTGGCGCCTCGTAGAGCCCCGTGGTCGCCTGTTACCCTTCTCCTCCTTGTCCTCGTTTCCTCAAAGGTGCTTCCTTTTGCAGTCAGTGACCTTCCCTTCCATTTTTATGCGCTCTTTCTTTCTTTTTTTTTTTTTCTTCAGGAGGATACCAACTTGCTGGATGAAGATGATAGACACGGGTGAGCGCGGACGAAAGCAGGCTGTTTCGTGGAGCTGCACTCCGTACGCCAGGGATGGACATAACACGATTAACTGTGGTTCATTGCTTCTCATCATCCCAGACGCAGTTTATTTATTTATTTTTTTTTGAGCGCTCTTGGCATCGCTGAACCTTTCGCTGCATTCGGTAACCAATGACAAATAAATAAACAAATAAATACAAGTGCTGCTTTATTGGAGATTCTGGAGCTGTAATGAATTCCATCTCCAGTGCCATTTGGAATCAGGGCGCCATTTTAATAATGTTGAAGATCTGAGCATTAAACGAAGACCCGAGGAAATTTCAAGAAAACAGTTGCATAGACACCGAGCGCGGCAGGGAGAAGTGGGTTATTTCGAACTGATGCGGCTGAGAGTTTCATAGGACCCGAGCTCTTTCACTGTGAGGACTCACTTTATTTTCCAGTCGCACAGGTTTCCTTGCTCCTGGTGTATTTTATGGTCGGACAGTTTGGACACATTTGTTTCCCTTTTGTTCTTTGCGCTTCCATCAAAATGTCTCAAAAAAATTTCTTTGCCCTGTCAACAAGGCGCAATTTTCTCCCTTCGTTTGGAAAATAGGGGCAGTTGTTTTAACAGATAGCGATCGACGACACGACGGAGACCGTCGATTACCGTCACTGCTATTCTTCACGCGTTCGCAGATGGGAAATAGAGCTCGTGAGCACTAGAACACGGTAAAGATCTCGAGAATGCCTACACCAACGCAGATCACAGAAGCAAATTTAGTGCGAGGTGTATGAATATCGAAAGTTGCCTTGCGCTCTAGCAACTTGCATTTGTCACAGATCATTCGATTATGACGGACGGCGAAATGTCATCGCACGCGTCGAATTATGAGTTATATAGGCTCTCAATGTTTTATATACATAGCCGTTTATATTCGCTTCTTGCGCTCTTAATGCTTCTCAGATTTTTGCTTGAGAGGTTATGGGAAACCGTTAAGACATAAATATGCAAACAATCTTTTTGACGTGTAGATTACACTCCTTATTAAAAGGTTGCGGAATGCAGACTAACCGCACCTTCATAAGGTGTCCAGCTACTTCTGAAGAGCGTTGAAGTTGGTTGACTAGTCCTCTTACCAAACCAAGAAAAACTGAACTTGTTTTTCCCACTTCTGAAATATGTCATTGTTGTATGTTATTGTTATTGTTCGTACCATACTTGAGTGCCCCTGGTATTTCATTTCTGAATTTTTTGGAACTTGCTGTTAGCAATGCATCAGTTCAGTTCGAAATGAAAAAAGAAATTCATTGTAACAAAGCGCTTTTGTTATTTTCTCTCTGTAGTTCTTTTATATTTCGTTACTGCTATGAATATATGCGCTAGCCCTAGTGACGACCTCGAAAAACTATGCCATTGCAGTATGTTTCAGTTATGTTCTAGTTTTACTATTTTCTCCTGTGGTGATTGGCTCGATCAAAGCCGCGACATCGCTCTGATAAGGATTGGCTAATCAAAGCTTCAGATATGAAAAAAGTGCGCGTGCTTTATGGAGAATAATTGTATTGCTACACTTTCGTATCAAGAAAGTTTGCAGCCGGTAAACTTATTGAGACAGCTGACGATTTTCTTTCATAGCTACTGCCGAGATACCAAGGACCCTACCGCGTCCTTGAACGCACCTCACCCGTCAATTACATCGTTGAGCCCGTCACGCCTTCTCCAGCCCTTCGACGACGTGGGCGTGAGACCGTCCATGTTTCTCGGCTAAAACCCTACTACGACCCAGACTTAATGTTGTCCCCTTAAGTCGACAGGATAGCTCCCCCTCCTCTTGGGGGGTGATTGTAAAGAAGAGGATGACCTGGCGCCAGCGCGCCGGCACGAGACGCGAGCACCAGCTGTTCGAGCCAGCGCATATACCTGCAAGCCTCGACCTAGCCCTAGCAAACGAGCTCGCCTTACAATTATATTATTATTATTATTATTATTTTATTACGCCGGTGAAATTTGATGCGTTCAACGGAACGCGTGTTGCGTTTGACAAGGAGCGAGCAATGTATCGTGTGCAGCAGCAATACTCAGGCTTTCGCATTTCTGCACTGCAGATTTTGAAGTGCTCTCGGAATTTTTCAGACTGCATTTGGTTGATTACCCCTCTTTTCGCACACTTTCTAACCATTCAAAACTATTCGTGCATGAAAATAATGCCTTTTCCTGCTCGTTCGCGTTTAAGCATTTCAGGTCCCCTATGCAATGGTACCAGTCTCTTTCCGATATACCAACTAGTTCCTCGTTTACAGCGCCGACAATGTCAGGTTCACGCGAAACTCGCCTACATAGCCACACAGTACTTACGCATTAATCAGTGAACGGCAGAAATAATGCAACTACAACGTGGTGATAGTGCAACCTATTTAAGTGCCCTTCGAAAGAGGAAAACTGCCTAATGAAAAAACGAAGTTATGGGTGGTCTTTGCTTATATAAGCAGAAATGGTTAACTGCGAGTTTTAATGTCCTGAAGCGACATATGGGCTATGAAGGATGTCGTTATGGAAGGTTATGAATTAATATAGACTACGTGGACTTCGTTAACGTGTGTTGACATCGCATAGCACACATGTGCCTGTCCCAAAATGCGGCCGCCGCGGCCAGGATCGAACCCGTGGCCTTAGGATCAGCAACCGACCGCGAAAGCCACCGAGCTATGGTGGCTAGAAGGACTTTCGGTCAGTAGGCAAAGAACGGGTTCTAGGTGTGGTGTCGTCAGTCACATTGAGTGGTCAAACCTTGGCCTTTCTCGACTTGCAAGGCTGCTGAGCAACGCGGCCTCTCACTGCTGAGCTTGACACAAACTCTCTACAAGGGGACCCTGAGGACAAGTCCTTAGAATATGTGGTAGCGTATTGCTGGTCGCAGTGTTTGCATGTAGATGAATCAAGGTGTGGGTATGTATGAGCGTACAACCCCGGCCTAGGAAAAGTGACAGTTTGAAATTTCCTCCAAGCTTCACGCTGTTTCTTTGAAACTTAGGTAGGGACCGATGTCCTGGGTGAAAGAAGGCTCTCATTAAGCGGTAATGTCGAGTTATCTCTTGCTAGTCCTCGCAGCTCCTAAAAGATAGGAGCGCATCGCCAGGCCTATTAGTAAGGCAGTTTATATTTTTGTTTCATGTACTGAATTTGTATTACATCGAAGGTGCTACTGGTAACTCGCAAATTCAAGTTTTGGTTGACGACCTTTGTATGTTACAAATAGGCTTCACAAACAAAGATATGTATATTGAGCGTTCCTGGTTTATTACAGACTGATATAGCGGGTTATAATTTTCGACGACAACATGAAAGGAAGTAGTTTCAATCTGCGGAAGAGTAGGCGACTTGATTTTAACAGATTTTAACGTGGGATTATCGCTCTCCTCTATTCTTTAGTAATAAATGTATCTAAATATGTCTCTAATGCTAATGATCCTGATTCAGAGCGGTAAGTGATAAGCCAATAGAATATAGAAAAAAAAAAAAACCCTTACAGGTTACTGCAGAAATTGTACTGGAGAATGCGAAAGCATTAGCCCTGCCGCGACGTTTTTGCTAACGACTTATCACTAACTACGTATCATTAGCTATTGCAACACAATCTTACAACTAATTATCTATCACTAAATAGCTTATCACTAATTATAATTTTAGGACCAAAATGTTATCACTGTGCTTATCATTCATTTCTATCACTGGTAATCATTATAATTTATCATTATTCTCGTCGCTTAACAGTGCGTAGAAAAGTTGCTTCCTCCTCCTCCTCCTTTTCCTCCTCATTATATTTTATTATAATTAATCACTGCTATTAATGTTCAAGTCGATATGACATCACCAGGTATTGACGTCACATTCGGCGCCACATTTTAATAACACATGTGGATGAAAGATTTTGCGAACAAGTTTTGCGGACATAACTTTTACAGTAAGGTCTTCGCCTTAATAGAGGCTTCAATATGGAAAGGGCGAAACATGACTTCAAATTTAATAAAGCATGCCAGGCTGAAGCATGCCTCAGAACGTATGTTGCCGATGCACGGCATGAAGTTCAAATTATGGTCTAGTGTAGCGCTCAAATATTAATGGTGTCTACATGTGCTAGCACAACTGTTAAGGAAATCTTGCAAAGGTGCAAGGTTACCATGGGTATTTCTCGAATGAAACAGTATGTAAATAGCGTTGGTTATGTTTCGTGTTAGTTTATTTCGGCTAAACTAAGAATTGACACGCGAATCGGTTCTGCAAATTTACAGCGCACTCTATATAAAGAAGTCACTGTCAGCGCATATGATCGCTTCTCTCTTTGTCTGCGTCTTTCCGCTGGCTTTAATCTTTACCAATATGTACAAACTGGCCCAGCTCTCCACTCTGCTGCTTCATTGTTAGCCGGAGTATCTGCTGTGCAAACATTCTCATCAACACAGTTAGGAAAATAGGTTTTATAATTGGGTTTGAGGAAAGGAAAGGCGCAGTAACGACTTCATTTCTCGATGGACACCTGAACTACGTCGGTGGAAGGGAGGAGTATTGGAATGGAAGAAGAAAAAGAGAAAGAGCCGGCATATGGAAGGACAATGGAATAATTTAGGATTGGCCAGTATTTATTTTAAACCGAACCTAGGATTCATGTACAATTAGGCCTATAATGTCTCTAGCTTCCCCAGGTGGGGGTTCGGCATCTTGGTTTGCCAGTCTGCCGGCCCAAAGCTTGGACTTGGAATCTTTCGGACGAAATGGAATAAGTATAATACCGGTGGCTTTCGTACCAATTGGGGATGGATTCCTGAAGTTGAAAAATCCAAAAATAATTCAGGAGCAGCTAAAGACTGTCACCCCCCACTACCTAGAAATCTCTCAGGTGCGTCCGTTTGGCAGGAGAGGTATCCTATGTAAGTTCTCGAATATACAGTGTGTGTCGGACTTGCTTCGATGCACATCGTTTGCATCACTGCCAGTAAATCCTTTTATACCTGAACAGCTGGCATGTGCAAAAAGTATTATACGCGGCGTGGATTCGTCGGCTTCTTCGCAAGAAATGATTGAGGAATTTAATGAGGCTGGCATTGGCATCTTATCACTATTCCGTTGCAGCAGGGATGCTGGTGGCTCTATAGTGCCGACAGAATCGATGATAGCGACGTTTGCCGGGGCTAACTGTCCAACAGAGATTAAAGTATGGCCCATTGTGTACAGTGTAGATCCCTTGCAGCCTCGCTCTTTGCAGTGCAAAAACTGCTGGCGATTCGGACACAGCAACAAGGCGTGCAAATCCGCATCACGCTGCAGACTTTGTGGAGACAACCATTCATCTGACATGTGCACTTCTGCTGTGGTAATTTGCGCACTATGTCACGTAGATCACCCTGCTGATGATGGTACATGCCCAAAACGCGCAGATGAACAAACTGTTCTTAACATTATCCAGCATAAAAAGTGTTCTAGAGCAGATGCCTATGCACAGCTAGACCATAAGAGGAATTCGTATGCAGCTTGTGCAAAAACAGTAGCTTCAGATGTGGAAACAGGCATGACAAAGTCGGTTGTCTCAGCTGTAGAGAAATCTCTTGAGGGTTTCTTCGAGCGTATGTTAAGCACGTTTACAGAAGCTGTGTCACAGGTCATAGCTACAAAGATTGGTTCGACCGAAATTGCAACTTTGCAAGCTGGCAACCCTGGTATAGCTGAATGCCATGCTCCTATGGTTGCTAGGGCCTCTGTTGAGGGAGATTCTACCCAGACGACGCCTGCTCCTTTCTCGTCAATGAAAGTACAGGGTCAGGGTCCTGTGGATACCCACGTGTCCACCGTTTACCCATTGGATGTAGAGATGACATGTTCATCCCAAAAGCGTCGCGCTTCTTCCACTCCCTCAAAATCCGCCCATTCTAACACTAAAAGTAAAAAAGGTTCCCCTAATCTTCAGAATAACATTGATGTCTTAAAGGAGGCTGTTAAGCCTCCCGGATTCTACAATAATCATGGCGGGGTTAAAAAGTACTACAGTGGAATTGTCGTTCAATTGCATCTTCGTTTCACGATTTACAGAATCTTATCTCAAATTTCAACCCAGACATAGTTTTATTACAAGAAACTTGGCTTTTGCCAGATCGGCCATTTTCTCTAAAGTATTATAGAACTTTTAGATCAGATCGCACTAGCGGCCGGGTGAAGGTGTCATCGGGCGAAGGTGTCACACAAAATTCTACGACAAGACTGCGAACTGCTTGCAGTTGATATCGCAATTACACAGTCTGCTCCTCTCACTATTGCAAATGTCTACTTCCCAACAGGTGTCCGTAGTTCAACCAACGGACTGATTATTGCTGGCGATTTTAATTCACACCATGTTATTTGGGGTTGCCGTTCAGATATATGTGGGCAGCGACTTTGGAGCTGGATGTCTGTAAATGATGTGCATTGCTGTAATAGTCCAGGCATAACCTACATGCGAGCAGCTTCTAGATCAGTAATTGATTTAACGTTAGCAGCAAATGGATTAAGGGGATCATCATGGGCTGCGGTGGATTGTGGTACATCTAGCGACCACTTTCCAGTTACGTTTAATATAGAATCTACTCCCCTTAGAGTAACTACTTGTGAACAAAAATTTGTCAACCATAAACTCTTTAAAAAGGTTGTGAACTCCTCTTTTTCCTCCATAGCATCATCTCAGCATTCTGAACGTGCTTAACAAGCGCTCTCTTCTGTGCTAGGTGCCACTGAGCGTTCAGTGTTCACTGTGAAATCGTCGGTCCCTAACAAAATGTCATGCCGATGGTGGAACGAAGAATGTGAGAAAGCATTCCTTCGTAGAAAAGCTGCGTGGAAGAGCCTTTCCCATAACCAATGTCCCCAAAATTGGATAAATTATAAATGTTATGCGGCTTCATTTCAAAAACTATTCGTATAGCAAAGGATGAGTATAATGCTAATATGAATATTTATCTCTCTAATCCAATTAATCGGAAGGCATTGTATAGGTTCATGGAACGCAATCAAAGTTCTTCTCCACCACATGTATCCGAGTCAGAGGTGTTATCTTCCAATGAAGCAAAAGAGAAGCTTGAACAAATTGCGAACGGTCTTGCTATTCGCTTTCAAGCGCAAATGGTGGCTCCGTTACTTCGACCTACGCCACGTGCTGATTTTGTTGCAGTTGAGACACCGGAATTGCATTGTATAGCGGCTGCTCTGAAACCTGCAGCTCCTGGGTGTGACGGTATTACAGTGGCTATGCTGAAAGCTTTAGTGCAAGACCACAGCTCGGAAGTGTTGAATATTGTCAATTTTTCTCTGGAAAATGCTTGGTTACCTCAAGACTGGAAAGTTGCAAAAATTATGCTAAGCCTCAAAGATCCGGAAAAAGGCTTTGATTTGGATAATATTCGGCCAATCTCTATAACTTCAAATCTAGTGAAACTTATTGAACGCATAGTTCACCGGCGCCTCACAAACCATGTGATGAACCTGAATGCATTTAATGATGCACAAATTGGGTTTCGTCAAGGGTGCTTCATTTGGACGGCTCATACAGATTTGGAGAGTAGAAATAGGTTAGCAATGAAGAGGAAAGAAGTGTCGGCATTGGTCACTTTGGATATCGCCAAAGCATATGAAAGTGTAGAACACTCTATTCTGTTGAATAAGATAAAGGAAATTAGGTCACCTTTTTACATGTTTGCATGGTTAAAAGAATTCTTAAGTAATAGAAAATTTTTCTGCACGAGAGGTTCTATAACTTCTGAAACTTATTACCAAACTAGAGGCGTGCCTCAGGGATCGGAGCTGTCTCCATTGCTATTTAATATATTAATGAGAGATATTCCTGTTCATCCAAATATAAAGGTGTACGTGTATGCGGATGATATTGCCTTTTTCTCTTCTGCACGAGATGTTCATTCCTTATATCAGCTATTGCAAGCCTACTTGAATGCACTTGAAGTTTGGCTCGGTAAAGTAAAATTAATTCTCAACGTGAAGAAATCCTCAGTACTCGTTTTCCCACCGGCACACCCTCTTTATATCTCCCTTGCGTATTGCGGTTCACAAATCCCACAGGTTGAATCCTTAAAATACTTGGGTGTATTATACCAATCCCAATTACACTGGCGGCCTCATATCAAAAGTAATTGCCTGAAAGGTGAGCGAGCCCTTGGTCGCCTGATTCGAATTAGCCATAAGAAATTCGGTATGCGTAGAGATACTCTTTTGTTTCTCTATAAAACTTATTTGAGACCAATTCTGGAGTTCGGCTGTGTTCTTTTCTCGGGCAGTCCTAAATACAAACTACGACCTTTGTTGCTACTGGAGAGGCGCGCTTTACGACTATATTTGGGGTTGCCAAGAACAGTTTCAAATGCAGTCCTCTATTTAGAGGCCCGTGTACGTGACTTGAACTCTCAATTTGAACTGCTCACTGTGCGAACCTTTTTACGAGCACTGGAATCTCTGTCTGGAGTGGCTTCTCCCATTTTTATTACACACCAATCTCAGTTTCTAGATTATCATTGGCCGCAATATAAGCAACCACAACTTGTATTTACTCAGTCCTTGCTGTCCAAAATTGCAGTTTCGCTTATGTCAGTAAGACGTGTTGGCAATGTTCAAGCTACTTCCACACTGTGCTTTGACCGGTCGTTGCCATCTAATGCAAAACACTTGACTACCACGGTAATAAAGGGAAAACTTGAAGATTATCTATTACAATATCCACGACACGTAGCTATTTTCACAGATGCCTCACAACGAAATGAAAAAGCAGCAATAGGGATTTACTCCCAAGCACTTGATTGGAGTTTTTCTGTACGGCTCCCTGATTACACACCAATATTTACTGCTGAATTGCTTGCAATTGGTTTGGCCCTTCAAAAAGTTCCCGGTAATGTTACTCACGTAATCATACTCTCTGACTGCCTGTCAGTCTTAGCAGCATTAGAAAGTCCGAAAATGTGTCTTTTGAAACAAACCCTGATGTTTTTCCTTCCGATACATTTACAGGAAGTACGTTTTCAGTGGGTTGCGGGACACTGCGGCATCGCTTCTAATACAATGGCGGATTATTTAGCAAATTCAGCTCTCAGTGGGCCTGTTGCCGATGTTGTACCCAATATTATCTTGCTAAATATATCCCGTTTTGAACTATTTCAAACGTTAAACTCCTTGAGCCATGAGCCACTCCTTGCGACTACGGATTTTAACCATTTAAATTTCCATTGGAATGTCCGATGTTGTACCTCGAGGCAATGTGAGGTTTCCATGACGCTCATGCGTTGTAGAATTCCTTCCCTCAATCTTTATTTATGTCGCTCTGGATTCACGCCGTCGAATCTTTGTGCGTCATGTAATGACGTGGAAACAATTGAACATTACATCCTCTCCTGCCACAGGTATGCTACTCAGAGAAGAAATTACCTAGAAATACCTCTTACTCTCATAGGATTGCCATTTACAGTTCCTGTCCTCCTCTCCTTTGGTGCAACCTTGAAAGGGTATGTCCTAAAAACGGTGTGTGACTTACTTCATAATTATAATATTGCTACTGGAAGATTTGTGTGTTAGCGCTGATCTGTCTAAATTGCATTTTCTTCTTATTATTATTTTTAGTAATATACAATTTTATTCCTTTTTTTTTCATTGCTTTCTATTACATCGCCTCAAAATTTCAAGTTATTTCAGCAGCACTAGCTCCTAATTATTAGGTTATCTATATCATACAGTCAAATCGACATTATCAAAAATATTATGTCACCTACAACGAATTCTGGCCAATCCCCCACTGTGGGTATGTGCCATTACAACGAGGGAGAAGAAGAAGAAGAAGAATTTGGACCACGTCGTGAAACAACGTTACAGTGCCGCCTATGGCTTGGCGTTGCTTTCGCAAACAAATACGCCTTCCTGATCGGGATGGCTGACAGCCCTGCTTGTGAACGATGTGGCGTTGATGAAACGATTGAGCACCTCCTTTGTGATTGCCCTGTTTTTGCAACTGAACGACTTACGCTGCGTGCTGTATTGGATCGTCTGGACGCTCACCCCTTAACGGAAAAGAATATCTTGGGACCATGGCCACTAAAGTCATCTGCGCTCAAAGCTTACAAGCACTTCGCTTTTTAAGAGAGACTAGCCTGATTGACAGACTGTAACTTTCTCCCCTCTTCTCCTACCCTCCCCCTTTAATCTCCCATTCCCCTTCCCCAGTGCAGGGCATCCAACCGGAATTCATTCTTTCTGGTTAACATCCCTGCCTTCCGCCCTCCTTTTCTCCTCCTTCTCCTCCTCCTGGAAATATCCTTAAAGGCATATTGTTCTCTGCAAGGAACAGTCACATCTGCAGTAGTGACGTCATTAATAATGCCGCACAACTCTTTAGCATTACCCTAAGCCTTATGTATCCCTGCTTGGTCTATATTGACTGCAGTATGTTCTAAATAAAAAATAAATAAATAAAGATGTGTAACTCTTTTTAGTGCGCTAACATCAAATGTCTCATTGCGAAAAAATTGTTATCTCCGGGCCACGGCGCCTGGACTTCCTCTGGGTTGCAATGAAGCGATGCCCGTTGAAGAGGCATATGTTTCTCTTTGGTCGCTTAACGGGGCTGTTGGCGTTCTTATGCCAAGTCGAACCTATAAAAGCTTATCTGTCACTTGCGAAAAAGCCCCTAGTTCGGGTGACGCCTGGGAGCAGCACATATGGCGCTGTGGGTGAGGAGGACGTAGGGAACCCAGGAGGACGTAGGAGAACGGAGACAACGGCTTCGCGCCAGGTGCAGCCGGTGGAAAAAGGTGTTCAGCGCACCCTCTCTTAAAGCTAAATAAAGATAATCCAAGGCAAACAGAGCTAAACAAGAGCAAAACGTGCGAGTACACTGAACCTCATTCAGCTTAGTCAGGTAAATCAGGAGCCAATTTTTAACTTCCCAATTATTGCAGATGATGCAGACCTGCTAAGCGAGGTTTATTTACAGTAGCCAAAAAAAAAAAGAAATGAGTAAAAGTTGCAATGGCAGGAGCATTCTACGCATGCATGAGAATTCAGACAGCCCACCTCAGAGTCGATATTTGTGAGAACAAAGGCGCAGCTGCCAGCCTCCCCGCACTGCTGCGTGACGGCATGCCTCTTTGCTGCTAAGCTCGGCAGAGAACAGTGGTCTGTAACATCACAATAGACGAAAGCTAGTCGCGTCTTTTTATTGCTGCAAAGAGAGAGAGAGAAAAAAGACAATGGCGGTAGGTTATGTTCAATTCTCACCGTGGTTCGCCTGAGTGGCGTCTGGGTCCGGTTTGTGGCATGCAGTCAAAGACGCCTGACGTCGTGATGACCATACAGTGCGGTGTTTTGAATGCCCAGCACACGCATGGTTCTTGCAGATAGCTAGTTATTGTCATGAGTTTCCAAATGCAGAAAAAAGAACGGCCGCAGTATTGTAATTCGCTTCTGATTGTCGCCATACAGCAGGGCATTAGCGACGTTTTGCCCAGCCCGTCTTTCGAATCTTTAGATAGCTTACGCGTCCTCTCGACATGACTCGCGTGCCTTTATGGGCGCAGAATTCGGCGCACAATAACAGTGAACCACCGAGCAACGCTCTGGTGTCTACCGCTTTGCAGCATTCCGAAGGTACCGTTCCCGGAGAGCGCGCCGAACAATCCGCGCGGCATGGCGCTCCATTGAGCCCGAGCGCCTTATAAAGCGGTGTTGCTCCTAAAGGCCTCCTCACTCTGTCGTAGTCGTGTTTGCTATGCCAGTTCTCTCGCCTTAGTCCTGCAGGAAAGGAATAAATCGAGCTAAGCTCACGAATCTACCCAAGAGAAGGAGCAAATAGCTATCTGCAGGGAGCCAATACACGTCATCATGACGTTGACGACCCAAGCCACCTCTGTCGCCTCACGCCACCGGCGAGCGTTGTCATTGCCCGGGTATTTTTTTGGTCGTGCCTACACGAAGCTACTCGCATGTACGGTGCCGGAATACCATCGCGCACAGCGTGCACGTTCCGAGGATTCCGCAGCGATGCTACGCTTTGTGCTACGGCCAAATAACACGTAAACGCCGCCATCGCCCGCGGTGCGTTGCACCCGGCGACAAAAAGGTATACCACAGCGCAGCCTGACCATTTCTTCGCGTGGGAAGGTGCGCCCTTCCACCCGTCGCCGTGGATGATGCGTCGCCGTCGTATAAAGAAGGCGGATGGGAAAAGAAAAACCTCAGGTAGTGTTCTGTTGCCGCGTCCATCCCTGCGCTGTCTTCGGCACGCCCGCGAGCATTTCTTTTTATTTTTTTTTTGAGCGCGCTTTCTTATACCGAGTGCTTGCGACTTGATACGCGATGTGGGCGGGAGCAACAGCGAACGTGTTCCTTGAGTAACGCGTGCGAAAAATGTGCGCGCGTACACAAAGAACTCAGGCGCACACTGACGGCGACAGTGAAGTTAATCACTGTTTGACGCTGGGAGCTGCCTGCACTCGTTCGGCGCGCAATTTTTACACGCCCGGCTGGCGCCTTTGTTTCTTCTGAAGCGATGGAGGTACTTGTAATGAGCAGGGCCGGGATAAACAGTGATGTCTCGAACATGCACAATGCACTCGCCTGTTCAGGTGAAAAGTACGGCAGGTCTGAAGGTGCAGCAGGGCCCTGTGTGCCGGTATGAGGCTGTATAAAAAGACTGAAACTGCGGCGTGGGCGCAACATGAACACACCGGTGCGTTCATGAATGACTATAAGAAACTGCCTTATTTATCGCGTGCAGCCATTGACGTAAACGTGTCGACGAGAAATTCGCTTTATGGTTGCGCCGCGCACCTTGATAAAGTATGGCTTCAAGCTTTTGGTTCAACGAACCCGGCTGAGTGCTGGCAATACAATCCAATTAAGGTACGCAGAAATGAACACGCTCTAGAGTATGATTGCATTATTAGTCATTCTCGTCTTTGTTAGCTTTCAAGCATGCGGGTACGTGATCCATGGTGTTGCTTTCAGGAACCTCGGAACGTTTGAACGCAAGAAAACTTTGGCTGCGGCGCCTGCTATTTATTCCCTGGCAGAGGCCGCATTATAAAAAAAAAAAAATGCGGCAGGCACACTTAAGACCGGCTACGTGTCTGTACGTGACGAAAGTAGTATCACGGGTGGAATATATTCGGTGTGTGCGTGCGTGCGTGTGCGTGTGCGTGTGCGTGTGTGTGTGTGTGTGTGCGTGCGCGTGTGCGTGTGCGTGTGTGTGTGTAAGTGTGTGTGTGTGTGTGTGTGTGTGTGTGTGTGTGTGTGTGTGTGTGTGTGTGTGTGTGTGTGTGTGTGTGTGTGTGTGTGTGTGTGTGTGTGTGTGTGTGTGTGTGTGTGTGTGTGTGTGTGTGTGTGTGTGTGTGTGTGTGTGTGTGTGTGTGTGTGTGTGTGTGTGTGTGTGTGTGTGTGTGTGTGTGTGTGTGTGTGTGTGTGTGTGCGCGTGCGCGCGTGCGTGTGTGTGCGTTTCGCACGAGTCGCTTTTGTCGCCTCACATTATGATGTACAGAACGATTTATGAATAATGACGCAGTGGAGCGTTCCGAACTGATTTGGACCACCTGAGTTTTCTTCATATTAGCTTTTTACCGTGCGCTGACATCGCACAGAACAAGGCTGCATTTTGCGTTTTGGCTTCGTCTCAAGCTGACTGCTGTAGCAGGGAACTGATCCTGCGTCTTGACGCTTTGTGATCCCAGGCATTTCTTCGGCTTTAAGCCACCCCGGTGTGTGCCGCTGAAGAGCGAACACACGTAATGGCACTGAACCGCTAGTTTACAACGCGAAGCGGTTTGTAGCCGGAGAGGTGGATTTAATGCCTTATATGAAGTTTAAACAGGACAAGAAAGTCCTAAACGAGGAAACTAAACGCCCTGACGCACACTGCAAAGCGGAAAAGCGACGCATATGATCCCTTTTCTGAAGATGGTGCCGCGATGTACACATTACCGCCAGTAAAAACTTGTTCGGTTGTGTCCCTAGTCTGGAGCACCGCCCTGATTTTCAACAAATATTTTTTCCCCGTGTAGCTTGGTCGCGAACTGTGATGCAATTCGCTCAACAGATGTCTCTGTTGAAATGTTCTGACTGATTTTTATCAGGTTCATTTTTATCCCTGGTGCTGCCAGCCTTCGAAAGCATATCGCGGATCTCACAGCGCTATAGATTGGCTGCGGGAGCGACTTCAACCAGAAAACGTCCTTGAAACACATCTTATTCAGACGGAGCGGATGACCTAACGCTTGAAGAACACTTCTCGCAGATTTCACTGTTAGTCGCATAAGGATTCCTCGTCGGACATATATCTCTTAATGATAGCAATCGTTGACCAAAACCATGAGGCGAAACTGAATGCATAAGAAAAAATTCATTATTTCACCCTTAGCAAAACCCACTAGTGCGAACACTGCAACAAAACATCCAGAATACTACCGTTTATTGTACGGGATATGCCGCCAACTCACTAGCTTTTATGCAGTCAACAGACGGACATCTGAACTATACTAAAGAACATTTCTTTTGCATGTGCTGCAAGATAAAAATGTGCTAGCCTGCCCTGACTTCATTTTCTGCTCATAAGTGAAATATCAAGAAAAATAAAATAATTGGCTACAGTGCAAAAAGACAATCTCGACTACTCAGCTAGAATATGTATCTTTTTCTTGAAGGGGGGGGGGGGGGGGGGTGCAGAAAAGAAAGTTGTAATGTCGCAATCATTGTATAATAAAAACAAAATAAGGAAATATCGCACGTTTTAATGGCGTCGCACATGGACACACATCAGAACAACAAGACCCGCATTACTTCAGGTTTTCGAAGCCTTTGAGGGAATCACGCCCCGCTGCCCTGACGCTTGCCCTCTGGAAGAACAGCTTTCCATTCATCGACTGTGTCCATCTTTTGGTATAGAATGCACATTCCTGTCTTTCAAAAGCACCGAGCGTCCAAAAAATTCCAATCATACTCACGCAGAGTGAATTCCACCTTTTCATACTGTTGCAAAGTTGCCTGCCAACTTGACTCGGACGACAGCGAAACGATGGAGCAAGATTTCTTTCTTTCTCAACTGTTTGGCTCTGCAAGTCTAGCTGAAAGAGTAAGATTAAGATTTCTGTCAAAGGGAGAAATAGCGCTCTCTTGGAAATTTGGCATTAAAAAATAATAAAGAGTTTATTTCTATCACCGCCATACGGAAGGCAAAGCTCACTGCCGACAAGGGCTTACGGTAAGCTTTCGGCTCCTGACTCCCACCTTGGGATAGGAATGTGGTGTAATGCTTCAGAAACGCCGACATGCAGACAAACGACAAAGCATTTCGTTGTGCTATTAGAAAACATCAAAGATCCCGCGTGGTGCTTTGAAGCAGCTGTGATGATTTGCACTAGTGACAAGGAAAGAACTAATAAGAAAATTACACAATCTTGCGCACTGGTCTCGCTTGAATAGATGATAGAGTACGTTCTATAGAAAGATGCGCGGCGCAAGGCATACATTGGCGCATTACTTCTAGCATTTTGCGCACGTTCACCGAACAATGCGGAAATTCCCTGTTCACTTCTCCTTCTGTAATGAGACTGATAGTGCTCAGCGAGACTGACCGAGAAGTTCAACGGCTGTTCAAAGCAATCAGCAAAGTAGACCAAATCAGCATTGTAGCACTGCTTCTATGCAACGCCAGCTGGAGGCAAGTATATTTAGAGGGAGAATGAGTTTCTTCATGTGTCGAGCCGTGCGCAAGAGCACGCAATTTAACTTTGCTACACGCACAGATATGTATAGCAGGCTGCATACCTCTGTGAACAAAGATTTCTTTAAATCTCACAAAATAAATTACATGATATGACATTCACGCTCTGCCACAGTGGCTGAATATGCTAAGCGTTGGCTGACGTTCGTTCTGCTCTTGTTTCCAGAGTTTGCAAGTGGCGCAATATGTTACTATGTTAATTCAAGTAATGTTATTATGTATTGTGTTCGAGAAAATCACTCTTTACCAGGCTCAGAAAACAAGCCATATCTGGAAGATTAAAAATAAAAGTAATGAAAATGTAACTGAAGTATGACGTCGAACAATATCTTCAACACAGCTGCTCCCAGGGAGAGTACGCGTTAAGATAACGTCGAAGGTG
Organism: Amblyomma maculatum; assembly: GCF_055883805.1. Lineage (NCBI taxonomy): Eukaryota > Metazoa > Arthropoda > Arachnida > Ixodida > Ixodidae > Amblyomma > Amblyomma maculatum. Next base: position 20,124,652 of record NC_139345.1, on the reverse strand, counting down.
AATTTGTCCCAAACCACTCCTCATACTGGTGTTGCTTATTTCATTTTAAACTTCGTGGGCTAATTATAAGTATACGCTATCCCAGCCAGGTAATAACGCTTCGAAGATAAATTACAAACACGGCTGATTCAGGGACAAGACTGCTGTTTTGTAAACTTACCCAGTTTATATTAAAAAATAAATAATACAAGCAGTTGGCGAAATACAAGACGACCGACTACGTTGAGAACACGTGCGCTTTTCTGGCAGTGAGGTTTCAAAAAACAAGTCATCAGACTTCTTTGCGAACTTACGGCGATACGCTCAGTAGCGAGTTTCAAGTTTTCTTTCTTTCTTTCTTTCTTTCTTTCTTTCTTTCTTTCTTTCTTTCTTTCTTTCTTTCTTTCTTTCTTTCTTTCTTTCTTTCTTTCTTTCTTTCTTTCTTTCTTTCTTTCTTTCTTTCTTTCTTTCTTTCTTTCTTTCTTTCTTTCTTTCTTTCTTTCTTTCTTTCTTTCTTTCTTTCTTTCTTTCTTTCTTTCTTTCTTTCTTTGAAACAAACTAAGTGCGACGTGCTCATGGGTCAACTCGAGAATTCGCAGTTTTCGCTACTGTTCGCCTAAGTTACCAGAGACATATTTTTGCGCCCACGTTACCAGAGGCATAATCTTTAGAGTTAGGCTTCAGATGCTACGAACACCTCCGTTCATGTACCAAAATTGAAGCGCCATGCAGCGATGAGGTTAACTATGCCTGTTACATCAGAACGTTAGGCAGATTTCCTGCGTCGCTCTACAATAGGGTTCTTGGCAAAGCCCTTAAGCCCACTGTGTAAACTCGTATGCGGGTTGGAATGGCTTCTGGGAATCGGTGAGCCGCATACACGTGCGCAATACTGACTGAACGACGCATATAAATGCGTGTCGAAATTCGGTGAGTCCGATGCCTGATAAAGCGGCTTCCACGATCATGACGTAATTTCAATGCACTGCCGCTTGCTATCGTCCAAATAATATCGAAACAAGCACTCCTTTTTGAGGCAACTTGAGGAGGCGGCTGGCGAGTACCCCTAATCCTCTTATACGCAACTACACGTGTGATATATTCAAGAGGGTTCGTGTTTTCGACTATTTAGATGGGATTAACAAGTAAATTAATGTTGCGCGCCTCGGAAGACACTTTAAATATATACCCCTGCCGCTTTATACTAGCTGATTTTCTTTATTTATATGTTTATATTCTCAGTATCTCTTCCCGCTATCTTGTCTTCCATTTCTTCATGTGGATCGCTTGCGGAGCGTATTGGGCGCACTTGCTCCGCAGTCTTTCGCCCGTTTAATACCAGGCTAATCTCGCAGCTGTACTCTCATTGTGCGCAACCTGTGCCTAACTTAATAAATCTGTCTCGAACCACTCCAGAGTCCTGTTACAATGCTTTATATCTGATATGTGTGGCCTTGGGCACATTAAAAACTGCATGTCTCGGGAAAAAGTATGTGTGGTCCAACGTTGCCCATGTGACAATTCATTCGTCTTTGCCAATAGTAACCAGGCTCTCTAACGTACCCCCATAGGCAGAAAATGCCTTAACAGGTAGGGACAAGGAATTTCATTTCTATATAAGCGAATTAAAGCTCGAGGAGTTCCATAAACGGTTCCGTAAACGCTCCACGATAGGGCAAACCGTGCAGCCTAGTTACGGACAAACTTTGGTACAAATGCACCGCTTAGGCTGTGAATTGTGAACAGTGCGACTGTGCAGATCAAGCTTTCTGACACCATCCTCTCGCCATGTCGAAGTAACAAAGTGTAACGGACAGACCACTGGTGCGTTTTATATTTAGTGCAGTGACAAGATAGGTGTCAGCCATCTGTAGGATGTTATCTCACCATGGAATGAGGTATCTGGTATTCCTGAGCTGTGCAGCTGAAAACACATGGCTGACTTGTTAATAAAATTCAACTTACATTGCTGACTCTTAGTATCTGGTAAACGCTTCACTTTTGCCCGGCTCAATTACTTAGGGTGAAACTTGGTGTGGATAACGCTGCACTGAGAGAGGAAACAGTGGTCCGTTCGACTGTATCTACATCACGTGAGCGCTCAAGCTGCAGGCCCTGTAAAATTTTCGTGAACCTGTGACAGGCCGACAAGCTGAAAACAGGTAGTGCAAGCTATTCCGTGTTACTGCTTGTTTCATTTTTTTTTTTTTAGCTTCCGGCAGCACAAACCAAAGGCGAGAGAAGCGAGAAAATGAGTAAAGCGGAAAGTCAAATGTCCTTCTAACTGATAAAATAATTTGCAGGAAACGGCGAAATAAACACGTGGACGATAGAGAAGAAAACACCGGAAGGATGACGTCTTCGGTTCTGAGCTTTCTTCATCAGTGTCCGTGCGCTTTTTCCTCCGCCACCCGAAATAAATTCCTTTACACAGAACGTGCTTTAAATACATGCTTCCTCTGACATTTGCGGGTTTATCCCCTGTTTTTTGTAAGTAAAAAAAAAAAAAAAGAAGAAGCCGATGTATCGGCGTCATTTTTGCTCCTCGATCTGTGCTAGAAGCGATCGCGTAGCTCTTGAATAGGCAGCACAGTGGGTGGGAGTGCAGTGAAAAGCGATCCGCTTGTTACCGCCCTCCCAGAATGGCTCGCGCTTCGCCCAAAGCGCACGTATAGTGAAGCCGTACCCTGTAAATTGGGCTCGTTACTTGCAAACGCAGAGCTCGTATATAAAAAAGCAGATGAGTCCCGATGACGTTAGATCTGACACTACCTGCCTCGCAAGGCAGCAACGCACGGCAGTGCGGCGCCGAACCTCGCATGCAGAGAACACGAGTCTCGGTCACGATTCCTCAAAAGATTTCTCGCTCAGCTCGGCGAAGGGTTCACCCACGCTACAAGCTTTCTGTCTTACTGCTCTCACTTGGGAGACCAGCATCCTATGCGGTTCAAGTCCCTGTTTTTCTGATTTGATTTCTAATTGCATTTTCATTTCTATTTTCGCTCGGAAGACCTTAAGCGGGAGCGTCGCAAAACCATGCGCGTGTAGTGCGCCCCTGCTTCCTCCACGACTCAAGGTTTGGAGCTTTGGAGACCAGACAGAGCCGCCTGAGTTCCTAACAATGGGCTTGCATGCTTGGTTAGCGAAGGTGTAGGCGTGTTGCGAGGTCTCGGTATAGAATTGAAGGCTTAGACTCTTCAAGTATGTTGGTATCTCCTCCTGAATCATGAAATAGTCTGACAGAGCCCCAACTTCTCCTCGTGTAGTGCACAATTCTTACACAAAAGGTTTCATACCTGCAACAGGTAAGTAGGCACACCTTTTGTGGAAGAATTATGCATACAAGTGAGTATCAGTGCGTAGAGTAGTGAGTGCCTTTGCACAGATGCTAAGACCCCTACTACTCCGCCTTTCAAAGCGAAGTAATCCTTTTTACAATGTGCTGCGTTTCCCAAGGGCCAGCAGAATGTACATATCCAGCGTGAACAGAGTTCATACTTTCTGGTGTGCTACGCTGCCAACTTGTCTGTAGGACAGATTATGCCGTTATAGAGCATACATTTATTTGAAGTTTAGCCATGAGCCCTTCTTCCTATGCTCTTCATTTGACGTCAATCGACGTCATACGAACGGCTTTAGGTGACGTGCACATCCCACCACTGTGCTCTCGCCATCCGACTGCGCGCGCAGCCAGCGGGCAGCTGTTGTACCATGAAGCGAGCAGGCCCCCGGCTGCAGATGAAGGAACGCTAGTCAGAGAGCGATATATGCGTGCTAAACTGAAAAGAACACCCTATAATTGTACATATACGCGTACTGCTTTCGACTTCGCTTCATTATGTCATGAAATACAAACATCTCGAGAGCTGTCGCTGCGAATTCAGCATTGTGAATCCTAGCTGCTTTCTATCTTAATATCGGCGTAGTTAATGTTCAGAAGAATGGGTCCATCGGTAAAGTAACAGATGTTCTTTCGTGAAGAGGCTGTTACGTCTCAAATTGAAAAAGAGTTAGTGAACGCAGTATTGCGCGTGCGAGCTGCATGCGATTAAGAAGCCAGGTGGACAGCTAGGCTAAATGACAGGTGAAGCAGATCACTTCTGATTTCTGCTCATATGGCGGATGGAGACAGTCACCCTGGTGATCGTCTGTTTGGGCAAGGAATAGTTGCACGGTTCATCCTATGCCCTCAAGCTGTGTGAATCAGAAGTGGCAACCAGTGAGCCCCCCCCCCCCCCCCCTTTTTTTTTTCTTTTTCTTGTCGCAGTATTAACAAAACATTTTGTGGAATGTCTGTGTAGAGTTTGGCAAGCGTTTGTTTCATAACAGCTAGAATGTACCGAATTTGCAGAAATATAAGAACTTGCGAATTGCTGCATTTAGGTCTGAGTATATTAAATGTCTACAATGCCTCTAATCTCTGTACCCTGCTTCGAATCGCTTTCGACGATAGACCTCGTGCCATCATTGTGCAGCAGGATGACAACCACTATGCTGTATATGCTTGAACTATTGCTTGAATAGTTACGGTGTCTCAGGCCATTGGCGTTAATCTCGCAGAATGCTTCTCTGTAAATATTGTCATGGTGTAACATATTAAAGTGCGTTTTCTTTTTTCAGTAAGTAATATTTGTTCCCGAATCTGCAGAGTCCTGGCCGCAAATGAATTCATTTAACCTAAATTGGCAAATTTCTATTTCATAGTTGACTTGCAAATTGAAAACAACCGGCTTTGCTTGCTGTAGGCCTGCGGTAATGATTGAATTAAATTTTCTACACCAAAGCTGGTCCTGCCGTTTATTGTCCTGCACACACACATATATATATATATATATATATATATATATATATATATATATATATATATATATATATATATATGTGTGTGTGTGTGTGTGTGTGTGTGTGTGTGTGTGTGTGTGTGTGTGTGTGTGTGTGTGTGTGTGTGTGTGTGTGTGTGTGTGTGTGTGTGTGTGTGTGTGAAGGAAAGAAGCCGACAGTCGGCGAGGCCAAGGAAACCATTGGGGATTGTACTTTGCTTTTTTTTTAATTTTTACTTCATAATTACGTAAATTAGTAATGTAATGTGTTTAGGGGAAAGATAAATAAACACAAAGTAGAAAGAAAAACAACGTGCCGATGGTGGGAACCGAACCCACGACCTCCGAATATCGCGTCCGGTGCTCTTCCGACTGAGCTACATCGGCCGCTGTCCCCCCTGCTACTTTCTAGGGTATTAATGTTGTCTGTATACGAACCTTGAGAGTGGTCACCAGCGCCACCCTCAACTATAGCGGTGGACGTGGAACGTCCTGTGTTACCGCCAGCGTCACGTAGAACTTTATCACGAGTGAGGGCGAAAGCTGTGCTAGACAATATCTTTATATATATATATATATATATATATATATATATATATTATAGATAATGTGCCTGATGTCATATCATAAAAAAAAAAAAACTAATTCTGTTTCATTCTCACAAATTATAACCTTCTACACAAAGGCAGAGCTATACTTGTCAGCGATGACAAGTGAGAAGGTGGCCCATGGCGTCCCTATCTGCTAACGGCTTACGACATAAGCCCCACGATTGCAATGAAACAATGTATACTATACTGCCGTTTATACCTGTGGCGTCGAGTGAGCCTCGGCAAATATCGCACCATGTTCGCTGGCCGCTGCTGTCGTGTCTGGACACCTTATAGTCTGCGTCGGCATGAGTGTACTTTTCACGGCATGGAAAAGGAAAAACTCCTGAGCGCCGCGCGAAGGGACTCTGTTTGTCCTTGTTACGCTCAGCGCAGTCAATGCTGTTTTTCCCTCCGACGCAGCTCTTATCCGGGGCAGGTATACAGTGTATCGAATGGCTACCGGGACAAAATAGGATGGTAATAGAGCTTCGGGAAACGAACTCTAGCACTCGCATTGCGTTCTCCTATACGCTTCATCTCATCGCAACAGTAGGCAAGCTGCAGTGAGGCCAATGAGCCAACGGTCGAGTTCGCTAAGATGTCTTCTTCCAAAGTCAATTTGTGATTGGCCACCGACTAGCATATGTTATAATTTTAGCTATCATCATTGTCCATCTCAGCGTAGCTCGTCAGTGCAGGACATTCTCCTCGCAAGCACGAACTTCTTTTTGTGCAAGCAATTTTGGGGACTCGAGTTCTGATTGGCTGGCGCCTCGGCACCTAGATTATACGAAGCTGCACTTTATCAGTGAGGCGTACGTAATATTACCCAGCTACAACAACACCCTTGTTTGTCCCAGTAGTCCGGTTTTCTTTTTGGGCGTTCTTTTTACGGCCGGTCCTTCTATTACGCCGGCCATGTTGCTCTTGCCATGATTACGTTTCACGCTCCCACTATCAGGTAACGACGAAGAGAATGAAGCGTCCGGGAGACAACTGGGAGATACGCGGCATATACTTCCAGCTTCAAGCTGTTTGCTTGCAGGCTATAGGAATGAAAGAAAAAAATGACGACTTCAATGGCTACATGGCTGTATGCTTCAATGTGAAGCGAGAGTAAGAAAAGCTGAGGCGTAGGCCGCAGTGACGTTGGAGCGACTTGCGGATTCGGAATTTTCATGTTTTTATGATGCAGCATGCACGCACAAGTGCGGATTTGCTACTACGATTTGGTGATGTCCTTGGTATGATTTTCTGATATCCTATTTCGAATCAGGCTCGTCTGTAAGCTCATGTTTGGTAAGCCTAACTTCAGAAAGCGCTGCTGCGTGCCTGATAACGTGAACTCGTTTCCGCGAATCACTACTCACGTCAATTTTTTGCCTTACGCAAGGGCAAAGTCGAGGGCCTCCAACTATCATCATGTGCTCGTTCCATGTTTTGTCGTGTCTTGGTTATAAGTGCATCGTTAACTCCTTGAAAGAGGGCGCGATCTCACGTGTCACTGGATTGTCTGCTCACATGCGGAGCCATCGTGAAATGTCAACACGGCACCAATCGTGCTAACACTGATTCGATCAATGTGGAAGGTATACTTATGGTTGGCGATGAAGTAAAGAATAGGAAACTGCAACAAAACTCATCCTGAGTGGCCCAAATTATTGGACAACGTATCATATACAGCGTAAAGGAATTTGTAAGCTTAGCTGGCCACCAAACCAAGCAGCACGAACGAAAGTAAGGAAATATGAGATGAGCTCGATGGGAAAGCGGTAAAATATACTGAGAGGACTTCATGCACTTTTGTCGCTCATATGCATTTGCTGCTGGAAATGAAGACTGCAGCCTGATTCCTTAGCTCGCTTTGAGCCGAGGGAAAACCATGTGGGAATAGACAGTACAGGTGATCCCTCACCTTGATCATATCCATGTCAGATTGTTGTTCGACGTTTATTCTGTCTTTACTCTTCCGACTTATGCGCAACAAACGGTATGAAGCTACAGTAAGTGTGTCAGTGAACAGTTTTGATCAGGTAAAGAAAGCTAGGCAGTTAAATGATACACAGTTGCAAGTGAAATATGAAGAATATAAACATAATAATAATGCACTTGCTGTAGATATTTCGACAGCCTACATCGCTGTCAAAGCACAAATATCGCAGCCGGAGGTAGCAGTTTATATATCATGACGCATGACGGCACCTCAGCGACCACAGCAGCCGTTGAACCTATGGAGATGCCTATCCCCAATTTTTGCTACAGCGTACGCTACGTCTACCGTTCATTCCAGTGCAATGGTTGTATTCTGCTACTCTGAAACTCCATACGGAAAAGTTAAAAGCATTAAACGTTTGAAAAGTGGAAGAATCCATCTGCTGGTACGGTCTGTCGAAGTCTGAAGATGTCTGACAGTGGCCATATTTCCGTATAAATGATTTGTCTTTGTTGAGGCCTTTGGTATTTTTCTCATCTTTCCATGCCTTTCCATTTCGCGTCGGGACAGCATGACTAAAGACCAGCTGCGATGGAGCAGTAGTTAGGCGCTCGGCTACTGAGCTGAAGTACTTGGTTTCGAATTCGGCCACCGAGGAAGCGTTTCGATGAAGACGAGCGCTTAAGGAGCCCGTGGGCTTTGCGGTATCAGTGCGCGTTAAACATCCCCAGGTGGTCTACGTATTGATTCGAAGCCCACCAATACGATGATTTTCACAGCCTGAGTAGTTTCCGGACGATGAACCCTTCCGAAATTTTTCATAGGCGAACCCTCTTCGTCCACTGTCTCTATTATACCGCCCTAATATCTAACCACATTCAAGCAAGTTTTAGATAACATGTAAACGCTGTCCTAGCCTCACAACACCGTACAGTTTTACATCAAAAAAGTTGCCTCTGTCTGTACCTCTGAAACATATACACCAAATCGCAACATTGTCGTCCAATATGGCTCTCCTACATGGGAAACTGCCATTTCTATTGGTCGAATTCTTATTTCTGCGAAAAAGTCACGTTCAGTTCAAATCGTTTTATTAACGTTACGTTTATTCATCACTAATATGCAGCAATTTATCGCGCGGATGCCGACCAAAGATCACGGCAGTTGCTATGCTTTGCTTTTGCTTTTCATTCTCATTCACCGGTGCTAAGACACAGTTATCTCCAAGGTACATAAATGTCGTAACGCTGGTTTCACATGGATAAGTGGGCCCTTAGTTTGCAGCGTGCTACATGACGATGCGGGGTAAAGCACATTATTTCATGTGTATCTTGATGCCTATTTAAGATCCCTTTATCGAGGACCTAATGCTCAAACTCACTCTGAATCCTTTAATCTTAATTCCCATTCTCTCGTTTTTTTTTTTTTTTTTTAACCAAACGAAAAGTACTGTTTTCTAATGAATATTTACATTGTTGTAATCGTTTTCGTAACTATTTTAAGCCATAACTTTTCGAGGTTCAGTAAAAACGCCTATTGAGTAGGTATACGTTCAAGTTTCATAGCTTTGAATTTTTGTCTGCATCAAACTGAAATCGACATCGACCTTCTATCAATTTTTTTCGCTAACATGAATCAAAAGAAACAAAAAAAGGCATTTCGAGATATTTCGGGTCAAAGTCAAAACACGCATTTGCATCAACTTTTGGGCAGAAACAACCTGTAATGATACTTCTTTCTTGCCACTTTGTAAGAACCAATGCATAATTCGCTTCCGTGTATAACCTTAGTCATGATTGTTTTATTCATGTCTCCTAGTAATATGCTTCCAACGACAGCACTAACTCACGCAATTATTTCGTGATGTCGTACACTAAGGATCCGACAAACATCTTGAAAGATCACCGGGAATATCGCAGAACGTTAACTATATTAAATGTTAACGCTATCTTTGACGGGATTTCTGAGGTGTGAGCAATAGGCGGTAATTGATGCGTGTTACCAAACGACGTGTTTACATGACTGGTTGACGTCGTGAGTAGGTCCGTGGAGGTACTTTTTGAAAAGGCCTGGCTGGGCTATGGGGTCAAGAACTAAGCGAAACGAGCGTGTCTGTATAGAAAAGGTCCGTTCGTCATCTGGCTCTTGTACTCATGCCAAGTGCCTCAGTTTTTCCAACCCAGCACGTGGAAGACGTCGTCGCAGGTAAAAAACAAACGTGAGAATGCGTGGCTAAAAACACCCTTTCACATATTTGTCGAGTCTCTAATCGAAAACGAATGGAAAATCTCAAAATAATTACAGACGAGAGAAGAATGTCGCGCACTTTACACGAGGTAAGAAGATCGCGAAGTAAACCGTTTCAGCTTTTAGTAAACTCATCATGTTCTTAACTGCCATGCTATGCTGATTACTATCGAACAGCCAGCCGTGCTTGGAAGAAACCCTGATTCGTTTTGCCATCATCTTTTTGCGGCATAAATCTGAATGTGGGCACGCTTCAAAGAAATCCGGAGGCGGCGTTATTTTCGAAAGATGAGCTGGGGGGGGGGGGGGTTTGGGTTGACTATACAGCGGCAAAGCTCGTCAGTCATTGAATAACGCCGAGGGAGTTTCCGGTATTCAACGTTGGTGTAACAACAAAAATCAAACGTTTCTCACTCATTTTAGTCAACCCTTTGCCATTAAGTTTTGTCGGGTGCAATTTAGCGTTGTATAATCAGCGCAGAGTTCGTGACCGACTCGACCCGTTTCTGTAGAAAGCAGTATTTTCCTCTAGCCGAGCTTTTACTCTGCAGAATTAGAGGTTATGAGGTTTTCAGAAAACCGCCCTAAAATTATACCTATCTTTCCCCCATCTTCTATCATGGCCTGGGTTTTAAGGTTTATTGAGATATAGCTGAAAAAAAAAAAAAAAAAAAAAACGACGCGATGACGGACGACTACGGTCGACGTCAGTAGGTCCTTTTTTCAACCGATATTTTTTCTAATAGGCAGTTTTACCTCTCTAAAAGATAATCCCTTTCTCCCATGATGCTTGACATTAAGGCTAAAAGAAAAGAAAAAAAAATACATCCGATTTGGGCAGTTAATCAAATTCTTAGTAAGTGCGCTAATACTGCTTAGACCTGGTATACT